>NC_082690.1:78683541-78960855 GCF_949987515.2 Delphinus delphis
CCTGGGTTTTTTTTTTTTTTAAACAATATACCGATGTCCAGGAGTGATCCCAGAACAATTAAATCTGAATCTCCGTGAGCAGAATCAGGGCATATTATTTATCTTTTTTTTTTAAGTTTTCATCTGTTCTAGGAGAACAGATGTGCAGACAAGGCTAAAATAATCAATTGTTCTTAAATGTAAATACGCATAAGAATCCCCTGAAAAGGTTTTAAATGCAGATTACCCAGGTAATTTCTCAGCAAATTCTAAATGAAAGAAATATGTGATACTCAGAAATGGTCATTCTAGCACAACTCCGCCCCACAAACATCGCACATCCCAGGAGTGATTCTGATGCACAGGCTTGCTGGCCAATATATAAGACACAGTTTTAGACAAACACATCTCTCCTAGAGATGTGTCGATATTCGATAATTGGTGCTCCAAATTTCCCCGCCCTGATATATTTACATTTTTAAAAAGGTCAAAGCCCTAATAAACCTCATAAATTGTGAGTTTGTTGGTAGAGATGATAGACTATGATTTCTGAGACTATGGTTTTTAGACTATGATTTGATAGTGGGTAAGTGGTATAGATCCCAGACTCTTCATTTATTATGTAACATGTCAGTTATGTTCTATTGGGAGGTTGTAAGACTGATCAAAAAGTTGATGTAAGGGCTTCCCTGGTGGCGCAGTGGTTGAGAGTCCGCCTGCCGATGCAGGGGACACGGGTTCGTGCCCCGGTCCAGGAAGATCCCACATGCCGCAGAGCGGCTGGGCCTGTGAGCCATGGCCGCTGAGCCTGCGCGTCCGGAGCCTGTGTAAAAAGTTGATGTAAGATACTCATCTTACATAACCTCACCAGAAGAATCACCTTTTATCGCTTTAAGAACTAACATCGCGTTTGGAGTGAAGATAGTACCTCCTGAGCAGGGTCTCAACTAACCTACTTGTTTTGTATTGAGCACAAAAGAACAACATATTCAGATCAGCCCTCACATTAATACAAAAACATAATAGGGTAGGAAGAGGATGGCTCCACAGCCATCTGGAACACAGGGGAAAAGTAGCATTTATAAAGTGTCTGCTCTTTTCCTGGTATTTTGCTAGACATCTTATTACATAAGTCATCCAATTTAATTCCCCTTTACAAGCATGAAAGAAATGTTATTTTATTTTTCTAAGATTCAAGAAAACTCAAGCTAATAGGGGTTAAGCAATGTGCCCAAGGTCACATGTCTGATGCTTAGTGTAATAACAACTGTACTACAAACAATATAACACCACATGCTGTGGCATTATTCTATTCAGCATTTTATTTTACACAAACAGTCTCCTTTGGACCTCACAACAACCCCAGGATATAGTATGGGGAAACAGACACTTGAGAGATTAAGTAACATGCCTAAAGCCTCTTATTAGAAATGACAGTGCTGGGAATTAAACACAGGGAGTCTGTCTCTGCAATCTTTTTACCACTTCCTGCAGTGATCACAAAACCCAGCATGCTTTTCCCTACAAGGCAAGGGATCTGCAGCTCTCCTCATGACAAAGTAACAGGGACCACAGAGATTCCAGGCAGGGAGACTCAGAGTGTATGAATAAAAGAGGTTTTCTTATAATTCCACTTGCTCTGTGTTAACTCATAGTAGTGAAGTTATAAAAATACTCAATGGAAATCATATAGTGGAAGAATAGGGGTTTGAAAAGCAGAAAAAAATCTGGTTTCAAATGCTGTTTTTTTTTTTTTTTTGCTGGATAACCAAGCCTCAGTTTCTTTATCTTTTAAGTGTGTCCAGGGATATATCCAATAGTCCATTGAACAGTGAGAAGTTAAATGAATGTGCCCAGGCTCTGTCACATGTTAGGTACTTGCTAAATGCTAGTTTCTACATTTTTACAATCAGAATTTTTAAATATCTTAACATTTTACCTATTTTATTTTCTCATATTTCCTGTTACTCTTTGGAGGGTACATGGAGAGTCTGTACAGTAATAAGAGAATGTAATCATACATTATATATATATATATATATATATATATATATATATTTGGTGCTAAGGGATGTTTTCAAGCACTGAGACATTGTTGAAAGGGGAGAGAACTAGGTACTGTTAAAGAGACCATCTCAACTCCAAGATTCTACGGCCATCAGAGATCTCAATGAAAGCTGACAGGGGCACATCTGATCTCTCAGTGGAAAAATGGCTGTTTCTGATTCTGAACAGAAGCACAGTACAAATCTAGTCCCTGTTTCAAATTATAACGTTCACAATTGTCTTTCCTCAAGATCACTCAGCTATCCTGTTTACTCTAATTTTGGAAAACAAAACAAAACCAAAAACCACATACATTTATCGAGGTTCAATATGAGGCAAATATCTTTGACTAAGGAAAAGAAAAACCCATCAAACAAAATGGCTCTGTGAGCTATCTATGGTCTGGTGACTATACTAGGTCCTTGCTCATGGGAGATGAGCACACCTGAGTTCTCTGAATAAAGAGCAAAGCAAGTCATCTAACCACTGTTGGTCACATCTGACACTGAACCATACAGGGGAGAACACTTGGCCTTGAACTCAAGAGGAAATATATTTTAATCCTGCTTTTGCTGATTCTTAATTGTATTACCTTGAGGAAGTGGCTTCAATATTCTGAATTTCTCCATGTCTATAAAATGTAAAAACAACAGATATTAAACTTTATGGTACTTAAAAATCCCCTGACATACATGTTTTTAAAAAGTGTATACACAGGCTTCCATTTTTTTCTTATTAGAATGTGGTAGGTCAAGGGTTGGGCTTAGGAATCTAGAACATTTTATGAAATAGACTTAGGTTATTCTTTGATTAATGTTTTATGCTCATGCTTTAAGAAACATTGACATTCATGCCTTTCATGTTTATTATAATCACAGATATGTATATATCTATATGTGTATATATATGAGATATCTATATCACAATTAGTTCTTTCTTACAAAAGTCTTGGTCAGGAATTTTAGTATTAAAGATTTGTGAACCATGGACAGGTTGGTCAGGGTTGGTGTCAGGAATCATATTCATTCTCAGATATCTTTGCAGGTTCCATACACTGCCTGTATTCTTTTCAAGGAATATAGGAATTAGCCCTGGTCCTTTGATTCTCTTTAACAGACTCAGAAAATTTGAAATGCATCATAAAGAGCTCAGGGAAATATTACATTTTCAGTTTGAGGTATGTTTAAATTATTTTAAAATGAGTTGTTATTCTCAGTAGTTTTGCTTAAATGATAACACTGAAGTCAAATGGAGAAAAGAATATCCCATCCCCCATCCCATGTCCTACAGCTCATAAATGTATCTCTCATTGTTTCACAGCATATCTACAATTAAAGTGTGCATTTTATTTTAATTTAGGGAATAAGACAATGCTCAATTTAAATGGGTCTTGTAATGCTTCCATCTCCTAGAGGTAAAATACATTTAATTTTTCTTAATGCACTGAGGAAATGAAATGCAACAATGGCTTGCTTAGCCTTGGGAGCCCTGTTTAGTTTTCTGTTGTTATACTTGCTTCCCCTGACCAAGGGGAGTTTATTCAGCAGGATGATGTTGTTTAGGGACAATGAGAAGAGAGAATCTGTCGAAAGCAGTAAGTCCTAGAGCAGAGAAGAGAAACTTCTGTCAGCCTTTTCAAGTTAAAACTGAATTTTGGCAGAGATTTGCAAAATTCTTGTTTACTATTATGCCATTATGCCATGTTTATTGTGTGACATTTGCCAGTTCAAATAAGTTGTTAGCAGACACTTCGTTTAAAAAAAAAAAGAAGAAATTCCATATGACTTTCACACCTTCCTGTTTTGGCCAAAGACCACATACTATCATTACTTTGGGCAACAACTCATCAGACCGTCTGAATGGTTTGATTCTACACAAAGCATTCTGACTACTGTGGAATTTTTTAAGAAACGGTCTTGCCTTCAGCTATTGCAGGGCTGATGTATAGCTTCTAAGGTCTTTTGGATCAGTTGGCTGCTTGCTCTTTGGATATCTGTCATGTAACACCTGAATTTAGAGTGTGTCATAATGTTATTCTAATTTTATTTTCTTATCAGAAATGAGGGATTTTTTGTTAATTAGAGGAAATAAAATGTAAAATATATAAGGTATGCAAAAATATATGATAGAGAGATGGCCAAGTCAGTTACGTACAAATACAAAGCTCAGTCTAACTGATAACACTGTGAATGGTCACATTCTAAACCCCACCACCAACCTCATGGTGTCTTCAGAGCACTTGGTTTATATCAGTATCACAGCCTCTGGGCATACTTGTATAAGGTTTTCTTAGTTACTTTTATAAGACTTCTTGCAGTAGATTATTAGCAATTTGTCATGGAAATTTTGTATTAACTTTATCATCTAGTAAAATGTTTGCCTTTAGCATATATTCAATAATATTTGCTGAATATAATTTTATAATTTTTAAGATAGCACTATAGATTGTAACACAATTAGTATTTACTCTTTCACTTTACAGATAAGAAAATTAAGTTTCAAAAAAGAAGTATGATTTGCCTGGGGTTACTTGGACAGCTCTTGGTTCATCTGTACTACAATCCATGTTTTATACTGTCTATGAGTCTAACACTTACACTGTAGGCTCCACAACTGAATTGACTGTTTTGTCAAGCATCTAGTATTCCCTCCAGTGATTTTTTCTTCTTATTCTTCTCATTTTTTGCCAATTTCTGACTTTTTCTTAATAGGAATAAGGTATTAAAACAGTGTTTTAATAAATGAGGGTGAAAATTCCACTTGGTACGAGCAGTAGTATCATTGAAAAATTTGCTCAGAATGCTATCATGTTTCTAAGCCACATGGTTCTTCATTCTAATTATTCCCCTTTAGAATATTCTAAATATTATCCTTCTTTCTAGTCTCTAACTGTTCCCATTCTCAATTAAACGAACTGAGGAGACTGGTGCTGAGTTTTTCGTTGCTGTTTGTTTTTCCCCAGCATATATATATTTCCTGCCTACTAGAACTTCTAGTTGCTTGCTTATATATTTAATTAATTATTCTGAGTTATTTAAATGTATTTGAGAAAAGTCATGAGATTAAACTGGTCTTTTTTTTGCAATGCAGAATAATAATAAATACAAAAACAGGATTAGAACAACAGGCAGAGGGACTTCCCTGGTGGCGCAGTGGTTAAGAATCCACCTGCCAATACAGGGGACACGGGTTCTATCCCTGGTCTGGGAAGATCCCACGCACTGCAGAGCAATTAAGTCTGTGCACCACAACTACCAAGCCTGCGCTCTAGAGCCCTCAAGCCACAACTACTGAGCCTGTGCGCCTAGAGCCCGTGCTCTGCAACAAGAGAAGCCCCCGCAATGAGAAGCCCGCGCACCGCAACAAAGAGTAGCCCCCGCTCGCCACCACTAGAGAAAGCCCACACACAGCAACGAAGACCCAACACAGCCAAAAATAAATAAAATTAATTAAAAAAAGAAAAGAACAATAGGCAAATAGTATAGAATCAAATTAAAACAAGAAGTGGCAATGAAAAATTGATAAACCACTCCATCTGCCTTATTACCAGAAACAAATAAATTTTAAAATTATCAGTCTTTATTTTTTGAGGTAGAAAAAAATAGTTAAAAATAAATTAAAAACAAAAGAACCAACTTAAGGATTCTTTGGCAGGCCCCTCTAAAAAACAGAGGCAAAATGGGAAGAAAAAAAGCATCCACTGAGACAACATCTCTCAAGAAGACAAGATACTTAATGAGGAAAATTTTTTCTTGCCCTGTTGAAACATAAAAAGAAAAACAATGAGAAAAACAAAACAAAACATGTGCTTGAAAGAAAAACAATAGCAAACCCTTTGATAATTCCAAGACCCTTGTAGACAGTAGTTAATATGTTGATATCTGGGGCTGTAAAAAGTATAATAATTGCATGGTGTCATTTCCACTCTCATACATTTATTATTATAAGAGAGAGATTTTGATGGCATGCTGGGGAAGGAATAGGAGGAAAAATATTAAAATTAATTGAGCTCAATTGAGCTTAATTTTGCTCAATCTTCTATGTGCAAAAATCTTCATATAAGGAAACAATATATACTTTCTTGTTTAACCTAATAACCCTTTAAATGATTATTATTTTGCTTGCTTTTCAGTTGAGAAACCAGAACATCAGTGGGATGATGTAACTTTCTCAAGTTCATGAACTAATAAGTATGAAAGGAATTGTAACCTGAGAGAGCCTAACAGAGCTCCTTCCATTACACTGCCTTACCTCACTGAAGGGGACAGTCATTAATTCACATTTCCGAGCAATTTTCACTTGCTTCTTGAATTGGGTTGCATGCATTATCTCATTTCACTGTGATGTCAACATTGAGAATAAGTGTCATTTTTTTTCACTTGTGAGTTTGGGAGACCGGTAGAGGAGAAATCTGTTTCTCAAACACTGAACTATGTGTAAATGTAGCTTGTGTTGAAATTTTCCACATCCTACATGTAGAAAAAACAACAACAAAAAATGAGAAATATGATAATAAAGTGATTCTTCTAAGAAATTCTTTCTCTCCCTATGTTTTAAGAATTGTTGGACTTTCCTGGTGGTCCAGTGGTTAAGACTCCATGCTTCCAACGTAGGGCACGTGGGTTTGATCCCTGGTCGGGGAACTAAGATCCCACATGCTGCATGGGATGGCCAAAAAAGGAAAAAAAAAAAAAAGAATTGTCATTTTCTTTTCATTTCTGAAATATTGGTAAAAAGATAGCAGTTATTAGTATTAGTGTTGTGTATGCTTCTTGTTTTAATATGAAATTTCAAAGTTAGCAATTACAGTATTATTTTTGTTTAATTTTACTCTCTGTTCATTAACATACAACTTTGAAGAGAAATGCAGTTTTGTTTTTTTTTTTCCGGTATGCGGGCCTCTCACTGCTGTGGTCTCTCCCGCTGCGGAGCGCAGGCTCAGTGGCCATGGCTCACTGGCCCAGCCGCTCCGCGGGATGTGGGATCTTCCCGGACCGGGGCACGAACCCGTGTCCCCTGCATCGACAGGCAGACTCTCAACCACTGCGCCACCAGGGAAGCCCAGTTTTTTGTTTTTAATTGTTTGGACAAAGGAGTAAAATTTTAAAGTTACAAATTTTATTTGATACTTAATAGAAATAAAAATCCAGGAGAGTTTTAAAACACTGATAAAAGAACCATATTTTAAATTTTATGGTGGAAATGATTCTAGTACCTTCCATATCTTTTTCAAATAAGATTTTTATTCTCATTTTGGAAACTGAGCATTTACTTTTCTTTTCAATATTTCTTTATCCTAACTTCAAAGCTTTAAAAACTAATAGACATCTTTAATCCTTCTCCGTCCAGTACCTCTTTTTAAAGGTTTGCTTGTGAACAGAACCCTCCCTGATACACACTAAAATTTCTTTGAAAGAGATAAATGAGATAGGGCCTCTGTAGAATTGAACAACTCATGAAAGATTTGGAGCTCACAAAATTCATTAAAATCTTAAAATTAAACATTTTTAAGTTTCTTGAATGACTATACTTTCCTCTTAAACTATCATTCCATTTTACCCCTTTTCCTCTCTTTATAGCACAAAAAGTCATAACTATTTTAAACATAAGTCAAATCATAGCATCCCTCCCGCCTAAGACTCTTCAATAGTCTTGCATTTAATTGCTAAAGTATCTTCATCTTTTGCTACTCTACCTATGGCTCACTCGACTCCAGTCACACTGGTCTCTTTGCTGTGCCTGGAACTCCCAAATACATCTTGCCTCCGGGTCTTTGTGCTCTTTTTTTCTTCCATGGCTGCTATTCCTCCAATATCAAATAGCTCACCCCTTTTCAGGCTCTATTCAAATATCACCTTATCTGAGATGTGTACAATGACTATCCCATGTAAAATAGCATCTCTGCTCTACCTTGTCAATCCTATCACTTGTTATCTCCATGTGTCTTTATCTTCATAACATTTATTACTTAACATTACACTTTATATTGATTTGTTGATTTGCTAGCTGTCCAAAATACACTCTCCTTGAGAGCAGAGACTTTATCTCTTTTGTTTATGGCTGTATTCCCAGTTGGCACAAAGTAGTGGCTCACTAAATAATGATGGAAAAATAAACAGAAAGCTCACTTTCTTACTGGTCCCATGACTTCTTTGTCATGGCACTGTAGTGAGAATCACTCTGAAATTAATTTAATATACTTTCAGTCCAAACTCTGGTTCTGCCCCTTGCAGGCTAATTAGCCTTGTGTACTGAGGCAAGTCATGCATCCTCCCTGAAATTAATTACCCTTGCCTATAAACTAAGAAGATCCACACCTACCCTCCTTACCTCATAGGATTGCTAAGAGGACCAAATGAGATAACAAAGGTAAAAATGCTTTATAAGCTTCTAAGTATGGTTCTAAAAGGATTACATTTAAGGTGACTGATGGCATAACAGGTACAGCTGTGGTGTATATATAATCTAGTCTAGCTTTAGATTTAGTTTAATATTTTGTTAGTGGAAATACACGGAATGATACACTGAACAGTTTTCTTAGGGGTACAACTTTCTTCCATCACTTAACATCATATAATATTTTTCTGAGGACAACTGGAAATATATTTTTCCTGGTGTAATTAATGGTCTATTTTGATATGACTGGTATTCCTAGTAGATTTTACTCTGTGTGTGTGCATGCATGTGCATGTGTGTGCACCAACAACTGTTCTTCAGATCTAAAAAAATGGTTAGATGCATCCACTATAATAATGAACTGACACATTTAAAGCACTCAAATTTGCATGCCAATGGCAACAGGGTAGATTTTGTTTGTTGTTGTTTATTTATTTATTTTTTTGAATACTGAAGAAGTGCTCAGAAAAGCAGTGGGTGCTTGTGATAAGTATGTAACATTTTATGGACATGTGATGTGAGTGTTGTCACTTTAATCTTCCCCTCAAAATCACTAGAATATCCCAGACAGAATATTAAGGAAATCAGACAAGATTAAAGAGTCTGAATACATAGGAAATTAAAGAAGAGGCATAAATTATCCTAATAAGAATGGTGCAAGGACTTGAAATAGGGATAGGTCAGGAGATTGGTTGGTTGGTTACTTGGTTGGTTGGTAGATAGATGGATGAAAGATAGATATAGATACATTATAGACTAACCATATTATTTATGTTACCCACACAAAGAATATAGGTGACTTACTCCAGGACACATGAAAGTAAAACCGAGATTAAAGTGAGAAAACCAGTGTTGTCTTAACCCACCCTAGTATTGAAGTGTTAGGTATGACACCAGCATTTAAATAATCAGAGGCTAGTAATATAAATATAGATTTCTGGATCACACCCTAGACTTACTTTAAGAGACTTACTTTTTCTCCAGGTAGATGCTAGGAAACTGCTTTTTCATTACGTGCTCATAATGAACTCATGCACAATTTTAAGACTCACTGCCTTATATATGCCATGCTGTCTACATAATATTCTTTTAGGTATTTTCCCTCTATATGAAGTCTACCTTGTTATCCAAATTTGTCCTGCTCTAAGGAAACTGCAGTGGACTAAAAATTCTTTACAGTAGAGGTATTTATTACCCAGGACTTCCAGTTTTTTCAGTTAATGTTGAAGCAAATTTGCTTTCTCCCTCCCTTCTGATCCACCTCCTGCAGAGCAAACAGCATGCCAGACAGTCACCAAGTCTTCAGATTGGCAACTTTATGGCTTTATTCCTCTTCCTGTCCGAATGTATAATAATATTAAAGGTGGTAACTGGCCACTGAAAATAATAATCATTCTAATAATCATCTAATCAATCTCCATGCAGGATATCTGTAATGAGATCTCCATAGCAACGGCCCCTTCTGGAAGCTACTGGTTTCATGGTATTTTGCTATGTGCTTGTAAATCATAATGAACTGTAATTTTTCCCTTAAAAATAAAAGATATTGACCTTGACACTGTATATAAAGTACTGCAGAAACCTCAGGATGTCTGTTGGGGTGGGGATAAAAAGGAACTAGAGCCTTGATCATGAAAAAGGAGATCATGAAAAAGGATGTTAAAGTATAATTTTCAAAAAGGAAAAAAATCATTTCTCCATATACACGTAGAATGCACATTCAAAGATTCTATTCAATTCATTAATTATGAATAAAAGCTGTAAAATGTTATGACCAGTTCAAAGAATGCTTGGGAAGCTAAGTGTGTATAGAAAATTTGACAAAGTAATACCAGGTTAGGATGCTGGTTTATATAGAAATCTAATTAATGTCTAGCAGGGCCATAAACCATAACCCTGAGGTTATCTATTCTTCCAGAAAGAAATTATTTGCCTCTCTACCTGATAAAAATCTGCAGGTTAATATCTATTCTTACACAGTTATAAAGCAGCCTAATCAATATAAACTCTATCAAAGTTGCAAGCCCAGAATTGCACTAAAAAAGCACTCAGTAATCTGTTTGCCTATTTCCAAGTTTTAGATAATTTTTCTGACAGGAGGAAATAAGCTTCAGGAAAAAAGCATTTGTCTTTATCTAATTCAGAGTGCACTGTGAGTTAACAATTAGGCCAGTGACAATGGTTGTGAAAGGGATCATATAGCAACAATTTGTGATGAGCAAGCCATTGGGTAGATCATTAAAGCACCTGAAATTGGACAGTTTCTTGAATATAATATAGTGTTTGCTAGAGGCTCTTCTGTGTCTACAAGGAAGATTAAGCAGTATAGCCAGGCTGAAATTCAGTGAAGAAGCTCTATTCTGCATCCCTTAAGAACAAGCCACATGTACACACTGCTGTATTTAAAATGAATAATCAGCAAAAACTCTCACCACTATTATTCAACATAGTTTTGGAAGTCTTACCCATGGCAATCAGAGAAGAAAAAAAAAAAAAATAAAAGGAATACAAATTGGAAAAGAAGTAAAACTGTCACTGTCTGCAGATGACATGATACTATACATAGAAAATCCTAAAGATGCCACCAGAAAACTACAGAGATAATCAATGAATTTGCTAAGTTGCAGGATATAAAAGTAATGCACAGAAATCTCTTGCATTCCTATACAGTAATGATGAAAACTCTGAAAGAGAAATTAAGGATACAATCCTTTCACCATTGCAATGAAAAGAATAAAATACATAGGAATAAACCTACCCAGGGAGACAAAAGACTGTATGCGGAAAACTATAAGATACTGATGAAAGAAATTAAAGATGATACAAACAGATGGAGAGATATACCATGTTCTTGGATTAGAAGAATCAATATTGTGAAAATGACTAGACTACCCAAAGCAATCTACAGATTCAATGCAATCCCTATCGAATTACCAATGGCATTTTGTACAGAACTAGAACAAAAGATCTTAAAATTTGTAAGGAGACACAAAAGACACCGAATAGCCAAATAGTCTTGAGGGAAAAAAAAACGGAACTGGAGGAATCAGACTCCCTGACTTCAGACTATAATACAAAGCTACAGTAATCAAGACAATATGGTACTGGAACAAAAACAGAAATATAGATCATTGTAACAAGATAGAAAGCCCAGAGACAAACCCATGAACCTATGGTCAACTAATCTATGACAAAGGAGGCAAGGACGTACAGTGGAGAAAAGACAGTCTCTTCAATAAGTGCTGCTGGGAAAACTGGACAGCTACATGTAAAAGAATGAAATTAGAACACTCCCTAACACCATACCCAAAAATAAACTCAAAATGGATTAGAGACCTAAATGTAAGACTGGACACTATAAAACTCTTAGAGGAAAGCAAAGGAAGAACACTCTTTGACATAAATCACAGCAAGATCTTTTTTGACCCACCTCCTATAGTAATGGAAATAAAACCAAAAATAAACAAATGTGACCTAATGAAACTTAAAATCTTTTGCACAGCAAAGGAAACTACAAACAAGACGAAAAGACAACCCTCAGAATGGGAGAAAATATTTGCAAACGAATCAACAAAGGATTAATCTCCAAAATATATAAATAGCTCATACAGTTCAGTATTAAAAAAACAAACAACCCAATCCAAAAATGGGCAGAAGACCTAAATAGACATTTCTCCAAAGAAGACATACATATGGCCAAGAAGCACATGAAAAGCTGCACAACATCACTAATTATTAGAGAAAGGCAAATCAAAACTACAATGAGATATCACCTCACACAAGTTAGAATGGACACCATCAGAAAATCTACAAACAACAAATGCTGGAGAGGGTGTGGAGAGAAGGGAATGCTCTTGCACTGGTGGTGGGAATGTAAAGTGCTACAGCCACTATGGAGAACAATATGGAGGTTCCTTAAAAAGCTAAAAATAGAACTACAATACAACCCAGCAATCCCACTACTGGGCATATACCTGGAGAAAACCATAATTCAAAAAGACACATGCACCCCAATGTTCATTGCAGCACTATTTACAATAGCCAGGACATGGAAGCAACCTAAATACCCATCAACTGACGAATGGATAAAGAAGATGTGATACATATATACAATGGAATATTACTCAGCCATAAAAAGGAATGAAATTGGGTCATTTGTAGAGACGTGGATGGATCTAGAGACTGTCATACAGAGTGAAGTAAGTCAGAAAGAGAAAAACAAATATCGCATATTAATGCATAAATATGGAACCTAGAAAAGTGGTACAGATGAAACAGTTTGCAGGGCAGAAATTGAGACACAGATGTAGAGAACAAATGTATGGACAACAAGGGGGTAAAGTGGCATGGGGTGGTGGTGGTGTGATGAATTGGGAGATTGCATTGACATATATACACTAATAAGTATAAAATGGATAACTAATAAGAACCTGCTGTATAAAAAAATAAATAAAATTAAATTAAAAAAAAGAATGGGAGACAAAAGCTCTTCCTGAGACTTTAAAAAAAAAAAAGATTTTGATGTATGGTTTAGGGACACCAGGGATTGGAGAAATGGGCTAAATCAAATATAAAAACAAAGAGACTAGGGGAAGAAACCAAAGAACTATCATATACTATCAGATAAGAGGCAAACTGGGAAGATAATTTAGCTAGTCTTTACTGATAATGTCCCATCCACCAAGAGAATAGTTTTTTGCCAAATACAGCAAAGTTTTGATAAAAGAAATCCTGTGGAAGAATCATTTTTAGTACTGAGTTTCACTCAGATCTGACAAGCTTAGGATTATTAGGTGAATTACTTGGAGCAACTCACTCATATGTTGGTCACTGTCTCCAAAATCCAAATAGGCCTCCAAAATACTATGTCTCTTGTCTTTTGTTTTTTTTTGTTTTTAATTTTTATTGAAGTGTAGTTGATTTACAATGTTGTGTTAATTTCTGCTGCAAAGTGATTCAGTTTTACACACACACACACACACACACACACACACACACACACACACACACACATATATATATTAAAAAATTCTTTTTTTTTTTATTCTTATCACAGGATACTGAATATATCTCCCTGGGCTATACGGTAGGATCTTGTTGTTTACCCATTCATTATATAATGGTTTGCATCTGCTAACTTCAAACTCCCAAGCCATCTCTCTCCCACCCTTGGCAACCATAAGTCTGTTCTCTATGTCTGTGAGTCTATTTCTGTCTCATAGATAGGTTCAGTTGTGTCATACTTTAGATTCTTCATATAAGTGATATTATAAGGTATGTGTCTGTTTCTGACTTATTTCACTGAGTATCATAATCTCTAAGTCCACCCATGTTGCTGCAAATGGCATTATTTCATTTTTTATGGCTGAGTAGTATTCCATTGTATATACATGCCACATCTTCTTTATCCATTCATCTGTTGAGGGGCATTTAGGTTGTTTCCACATCTTGGCTATTGTGAATAGTGCTGCTATGAACACAGAGTTGCATGTATCTTTTTGAATTACAGTTTTGTCCAGATATATGCCCAGGAGTGGGACTGCTGAATCATATGGCAACTCTATTTTTAGTTTTTGAGGAACCTCCACACTGTTTTCCACAGTGGCTGCACCAACTTACATTCTCACCAACAGTGTAGGAAGGTTTCCTTTTCTCCACACCCTCGCCAGCATTTGTTATTTGTAGACTTTTTAATGAAGGCCATTCTGATTGGTGTGAGGTGGTAACTCATAGCAGTTTTGATTTGCATTTCTCTAATAATTAATGATGTTGAGCATCTTTTCATGTGCCTCTTGGCCATCTGTATACCATGTCTCTTGTTACTAGCAAAGGATGAAAAGTGATAAGTTCATTTTTCATTTTATAGGTAATGATTCAATATGCTCCAAATCACTGGGCATCCAGGAGACATGATGTGCTTTTTTTTTTTTTTTTTTGCGGCACGTGGGCCTCTCACTGCTGTGGCCTCTCCCGTTGCGGAGCACAGGCTCCAGACGCACAGGCCGAGCGGCCATGGCTCATGGGTCCAGCCGCTCCGCGGCATGTGGGATCCTCCCGGACCAGGACACGAACCCATGTCCCCTGCATCGGCAGGCGGACTCTCAACCACTGTGCCACCAGGGAAGCCCACATGATGTGATTTGATTAGAGTTTGGGTGTGGAAAGGATTGACTCACTAGTAATTCACCCAATTAGTAGGGTGGGGGAGGGATAGGGGAAGAGCAACAAAGATGAGACTTGGTTAAAATATATAGTCCACCGTAACCTTCATCTTGTCTATTGTTTTTCTTTGATATTTCATTTATTTCTGCTCTAATCCTTATTACTTCCTTCCATCTACTAACTTTGGGCTTAGTTGTTCTTCTTTTTCTAGTTCCTTCAGGTATAAGTTAGGCTGTTAATGAAAAATTTTCTTTTTTTAAAATATAGGTATTTATCACTGTAAAACTCCCTCTTAGAACTGCTTTGGTTGCATCCTATAAATTATGTTGTGATTCCATTTTTGTTTTTTTGAAAAGATAAACAAAATTGACAGACCCTTAACAAGATGAAGAAAAGAGAGAAAAGACCTAAATAACAAAAGTTTAAATAAAACAAAGGGCATTACAACTGATATCACAGAAATACAAAGAGTTGTAAGAGATTGCCATGATTAAATATTTGCCAAAAAATGTACAGTTAGAAAAAATGGAGAAATTCCTAGAAACCTACCACCTATCAGGACTGAATCAAGAAGAAATTGAAAATCTGAGCAGATCAATAATGAGTAAAGAAATTGAAGCAGCAAACTACATTCAGCAAAACATTAAAATAATCATAATCAGGTGGAATATACCCCTGGAATGCAAGGATGGTGCAACATATGTAAATCAATAAATGTGGTACCCCACACCCACAAATGAAAGATAAAAATCATATGATCATCCCAATAGACATAGAAAAAGGATCTGACAAAATTCAACATCCCTTCATGATAAAAATAAAAACTCTCAACAAATTAAGTATAGAAAGAGTGTACCTCAATATAATAAAGGCTGTAGGGTGTGTGTGTGTGTGTGTGTGTGTGTGTGTGTGTGTGTGTGTGTGTGTGTGTGTGTGTGTGTGTGTATAACATGCCAACAGCTAACATCATACTCAATGGAAAAAGCTGAAAGCTTTTCCTCTAAGATCACGAATAATACAAGGGTTCCCACTCTAACCACTTCTATTCAATATAAAACTAAAGGCCCTAGCAGAACAATTAGGCAAGAAAAAGGAATAAAAGGCATCCAAATTAGAAAGGAAGAAGTAAAATTGTCTCTATTTTCAGACTGCATATTATATATATAAAACCCTAAAGACTCCACTCAGTCTTTAGGATTTTTATATATTTATAAATAAATTTATAATTTATAAATTTATATATTTATAAATTTACTTACTGAGTTAATAAATTAACTCAGTAAAGTTGCAGGATACAATATTAATATACAAAAATCAGTTGCATTTCTATACACTAACAATGAACTATCAGAAAGAGAAATTAAGAAAACAACCTTGTTTATCATAGCATCAACAAGAATACTTAGGAATAAATTTAACCAAGGAGATGAAAGATCAGTACACTGAAAATTATAAAACACCGATAAAAAAGATTGAAGAAGACACAAATAAATGCAAAGTTATTCTAAATTCATGGATTAGAAGAATTAATATTGTTAAATATCCATACTACACAAAACAATACACAGATTCAATGCAATCTTTATCAAAACTCCAATAGCATTTTCACAGAAATAGAAAAAGCAGCTCTAAAATTTGTATGGGACCACAAAAGACCCCAAATAGCCAAGCAATCTTGAGAATGCTCAAAGCCATCACACGTTCTGATTTTAAACTATATTACAAAGTTATAGTAATCAAAACAGTATTGTATTGCTATAAAAACAGTAACATAGACCAATGGGTGAGGAGTTTCAGTTTTACTAGATGAAGCGTTCTGGAAATGGATGGTGATGATGGTTGAGCAACTATATAATGTACTTAATACCACTAAACTGTATATTTTAAAACAGTTAAGATAGAAAGTTTTATGTTATATATATTTTACCACAATAAAAAATATTTTTTAAAAAATAGCTCAGAAATAATCCCACACATGTATAGTCAATTAATCTTTGAGAAGAATGCCAAGAATACAAAATGGGGAAAGGATAATTTCTTCAATAAATGGTGTTGGGAAAACTAGATATTCACATGCAAAAGAATGAAATTGGACCTATACCTAACACCATACACAAAAATCAACTGAAAATGGATTAAAGACTTAAAAACCTATGACTGAAACACCAGGGGGAAAAGTCCTTGATATTTGTCTTACAACATTTTTTTGGATCTGACACTAAAGCCACAAGCAAAAAATAAACAAGTGGGATTATATCAAACTAAAAATCTTCCACACAGCAAAAGAAACAATAGAGTGAAAAGACAACTCAGAGAATGGAAGAAAATATTTGCAAATCATATGTTTGATAGGGGGTTAATATCAAATATATATAAAGAATTCCTACACCTCAAACACAGTCATATACAATTAAAAATTGGGCAAAGTATCCAGGTAGATGTTTCTCAAAAAAAAAAAAAAAAAAAACATACAAATGACCAATACGTAAAAGAAAAGGTGTCCAACGTTTGTATTCATCAGGGAAATGCAGATCAAACCAACACTGAGATATCACCTCACATCTGTTAGGAAGGCTATCATTCAAAAAAACAGAAGACAAACAAGAGTGGGTGAGCATATAGCAAAAAGGGAACCCTGGTACACTGTTGGTGGAAATGTAATTTGGTATAGTCACTGTGGAAAACAGTGTAGAGTTTCATGAAAAAATTAAAAATAAATCTATCATATGATCCAACAATCCCACTTCTGGTAATTTTTCCACAGGAATTGAAATCAGTATCTCAAAAAGATACCTGCACTCTAATGTTCACTGCAACATTATTCACAAAAGCCAAGATATGGAAACAACCTGAACGTTTATTAACAGGTGAACAGATAAAGAAAATGTTGTATAGACATACAATGGAATAGTATTCAACTTTTAAAAAGAAGGAAATCCTGCCATTTGTAACATTATGCTAAGTGAAATAAGCCAAAGACAAAAATACATTATGATCTAACTACATGTAGACTCTAAAATACTCAAACTGAAAGCAGAGAAGAGATAGTGATAGACAAGAACTGTGGGGAAAAGGGAATGGGAGGTGATGGTCAAATGATACAAAGTTTCAGTTATGCAAGATAAATTAATTCTGAAGATCCACTTCACAGCATGGTGCCTACAGTTAATAATACTGTACTGCATATTTAAAAGTTTTTATGATGATAGATCTTGTTTAGAGTTATTTCTATACACATAATAATAAGAATAACAACAGTGGGGGCAAGAGGAAACTTCGAGAGGTGATGGAGATGTCTTTGGCTTTGATGGTGGTGATGAGTATATACTTATCGCCAAACTTATCAAGTTGTATGCATTAAGTATGCATAGCTTTTTACTTGTAAATCACAGCTCGATAAAGTGATTTTAAAACACAGGTGAAAATATTGAAGAAAATAAAGTTTTAAGAAATATATAATTTGATTATCCTATTACCTTTTCCAATTGTATACTGCATATGCCCAGGACCTGCTAAGAAATTATGCTCTGTTATGAATTTGGTAGAGATATGAGTATTGATTTGAACAAGGAGTTTTCTGGTTAGATGTAAGGAAAATATTTCATTTAGTGTTTCAAGTATGAATATGTTGTTGAGTAAGAAGTAACATTCTCAGAGTCTTCAGGAGACACATACCCTGTGAAAGGAAATGGTTGTCAAAACTTCTTTGAAAATAAATGAGCGAGCAGGAGATAAAACTATTCTATGTCTATCTTATCTTCAAATCAGCTTCGTATAAGGATGTGGATTAATGTCTTTACTAGGACAAGGAGCACACAACTACCGAGATCAAGTTATCTTTGTGAAGAATAAGCATTGAAATAAAACTACCTGTTTGGATAACCTTCAAGGAATATGTCTGCCATACATATATTTTTTTCTTTCTACCCCCTTTTATGTTTACCTCTATCATATATTTGTTGTGTACTTCTCTCCCTCCATTCTTTCTCTATTCTTTATAGTTTCTATAATGTGAGGCATTTTACTTGGCAAATTAGATAATGAGTCAGTGGATGAACATCAAACAATGGATGCAGTTCAGTGGACTCAGGTCAAAGAGACTGGTCAAATAAGTTTAGCATACTTCAATTCATGGAGACATGACTCTGAAAAAGAATAAGGAAAAGTCTGTTCTAGTGGGGAGAGTGATGTGTTTTTTAGACTGCTCCATATTCTCATGTGCTTGTGTTCAATGGCACTTTTTCTGCATGGAATACCATGAGTTGTCAATCAGTATAACTTCCTTCTGGAGGCTTTCTCTGGTTCCATTAATTTTTGTTAAGCTCCCTTATCATAATCTCCTGCTTTAATTTATTTACTTATTATTAATAGCATCTTGCTTTTGATTTACTTTTATATTCTGTGAGAAAAAAAATCTTCATATATTTCTGTCTTACCTGGGTCTGCATTGTCACCAGTGTCCCTGAGCAGATTATTTTCCTGAACTTAGCATTCCTTGAGATACAACACCTTTTTAAAACTCCTGTGACTCTATCCATGGAACTTTATTTATTTATTTATTTTTTTTGGCGGTACGCAGGCTTCTCACTGTTGTGGCCTCTCCCGTTGCGTAGCACAGGCTCCGGACGCACAGGCGCAGCGGCCATGGCTCACGGGCCCAGCCAGTCTGCGGCATGTGGGATCTTCCCGAACCAGGGCACGAACCCGTGTCCCCTGCATCGGCAGGCGGACTCTCAACCACTGCGCCACCAGGGAAGCCCTATCCATGGAACATTTTACCATAACTGCCAGAATTCATTTATTTGAGGTAAGGAAATTATTGTATTTTGTCCTTAATATATAATGATGGTCTCCAAATCATAACCTTATTTATACTGCATTAAAGTAATACTTAGAATACTTACATGGAATTTTGAAATTGTGAGGTGTGACACTGTGATTTATAATAACAAATATATATTTGGTCCATCCAGTTTCTAGCAGAGAGTTTCTAAAAACCTTGGACTCTCTTAAGTGGTGTCTTTTATTATGTCTATAGGTGAGTTTTGGAATGTCCTTAGGTCACCTAAGGATGGGGGCTGATTGCCAGGGGAACCAGCCTCGTGATGGAGGGTGGGAACTTTCTGTCTCATCCCTTGGTCTCAGAAGAGGGAAGAGGAGCTGGAAGTTGAATTAATTGCCAATGACCAGTGATTTATTCTATCGTGCCTATGCAAAGAAGCCTCCATACAAATCCAAAAGGACAGGGTTCAGAGAGTTTCCATGTTGACGAATAAGTGGAGGTGCTGGAAGTTTCACCCTGAAGAGGTCATGGAAGCTCCATGTCCTTTGCCCATACATTGCCCTATGCATCTCTTCCATCTGGCTGTTTCTGAATTATATTATTTTATAATAAACCAGTAACCTAATAAGTAAACTGTTTCTCTGAGTTCTGTGAGCTGCTCTAGAAAATTAACTGAACCCAAGGAGGAGGTCGGGGGAACATCTGATCTGTAGTCAGTTGGTCAGAAGTACAAGTAACAACCTGGATGTGTAACTGGTGTCTGAAGTTGAAGGAGGGGTTTCTTTGGAGCCTCCAACCTATAAGCAGTCAGTCAGAAGCACAGGTGATAACCTGGGCTTCCAACTGAAGTCTGAATTTGCAGGGTGAAGATACCCTTGTAGAATTGAACCCCTAACCACTGGAATCCAATGTTATGTCTAGGTAAACAGTGTCAGAATTGAGTAGAATTCTCAGACATCCTGCTGATATCCCACAATAGCTTGATGTTGTGTGGGAGGCCCCCTGCCATGTTGGAATTAGGTCCAGGAACCAAAAGATTAGATCACACCACTATGGATAGATATAAATCCATGTTAAACTTATTTGAATATATTTTTAATTTTAAATATTTTGCCTAGAAAAGAACACTGAAAAATAAATTTAAAAACTCATGTATCCACCACCAGTTAAAAAATAATATAGTATAGATATAATTAAAGCTTACATTACTTCTCACCCTGAACTACTTACTTATCTGTGAGCTTTTGTTTTTTTTGTTTTATTGTTCTGTTTTGTTTTGCATTTCTCTCTGGGATTACGGATGACTACTTACCACTATTAGTCATGGTCCTCCACCAGGGAGCAATTTTGTAACTATCAGACCAAAAACCTGACATACTTACTATACAACAGAAGCCTATTATATGAATGTTCAACAGACTTCAAAGGCAGTTAGATTATTGTAAAGTAATCCTTAAGATTTATCAATACATAGTTAATGGTATATATTTAATATGAAAGTTAAAATTTATTATGCTATTATGTAGTTTTATGAAAAAATAATGGTGGATTAAAGTTTACTTTATATCATATTTACATATTTCTGTCATATCACATTTTCTTTGAAAAGACACGCTTATTTAAGCTTTTCCCCACAGCCTTTTCCCTCTTTAATAAGTTTGCAAATGTGTCACACCTGGCGATGACCTTCATTCAACAGAATGTAACTGAACAAAACACACAAGCAAGTAAATCTACGGTATTTAGAGTCTAAACAAGTCTATTTTTTGCTTTTGACTTAAGATATTTTTGAAAATATTTTCTCTAACTGCAATACATTTAGAATTACTACATGCCTATCTTGAGTAATATCTTCTGTACTGATGGTCACAGGTCAATTCATACAGAGGCAGGGGATATGTCACATTAGAAAGAAAGTGAAATAACCTTACCTTTCAACAACTCTGAATGACCGCTTCTATTTCAGTTATTCCACTTCATTCCTTTAAAATAAAAAAGAAGAAACTCTAGTAAAACTGGTCTACTATTTACTATCTGATTGTGGAAGGTCAGAAGGAAGCAGTGGGAGAGGAAACTGAATTCTTTATTCAAACCATACACTATAGAATAATGATACTGGCTATGAGGCACTTCCAAAATCCTGGTGAATCTTCTGGATCTTTGCAGAGAGATCCTTCTATAATTGGTAGTCTTTTGTTGCCAGTCTGTGGTATATGTGATACCCACCTTTCACTAATGTAATTATTCCTTCAATAGATTTTTTGAGCAACTTCCCTGTGTCTTGCTCCTGTGCTAGGCTCCAATCGCATTTATGGCACCCATCCTAAAGCAAAGGTTAGATGCTGCTGCCAGAGGAAGGTGTGTTTTAGTACTAATTTTACTCTTTGCATTTAATTGTACCTAAATTCATGGCTTGAATTCCAAGGTCTTATTTTTTTTTCTCATAAACAGGGCAAGGTTTAAAATACGAAGTTGCATATTTTGCACTTTGCTTTTAGCAACTATCTCATCAGAATCAATTTGTAACAAGTCCCAAATCCTGCCATGTCATTTCCCTCTGCTTTTCCTCTGCTTCCTGTGTTTTATTTCTGAGCTCATCCTTCAGGATATCTACTGTCCCAGCAGCTTACAAGGAATCTGTGGGTGCAGTTTGCTAAAGCTCCTGTCCTCTGTAAAACACCTCCAAGTCTAACTTGGGCAGGAACTCTGGGAGGACTCTAATGTTCAATCAACATCATAGGGCAGGAGTGGCAATTAAGGAGCTGCAATCCCTTCAGGCCTTTCACAGTTGCCTTATTCCCTCTTAGTGAAACCAACTGGGAGATTTAAAGAATGATAGAGCCTATGGGCCTTGTCAGAACCAGGACTACATGCTGCTTCCCTGGTATCTGGGGAAATATCATCATAAATGAAATGATCAGGGCTAGTCCTTCATCCTTTTCAGAAGACTTACACTTTAAGGCACCCCCCCTAATTCTAGGCCTCCTAATTCTAGAAGCATACCTCTATATCTTCATATCTAGCTCTAAATTTTATAGATATTTCTAGCCCTACCTCTATTCCTACCAATCTATCCATAAATATTGCCATGCATACACATGTATACAATATATAAAAATGCACACTTAAATTTGTAAAACACATTTATTATGAGGGCAATCTATAAATAAGAGCCATATATCTCGTCTCCCATGGATGCCCTCATTGCATAGGGAGTCCAGGACTCACACCTGACTTTGCTGGTTGTAAACTACGGGATGTTGGCCAAGTCTCTTCTCCATTCTTGGCCTTGGTTCCTGGGTCAGCTGAATGAAGAAAGGACTAAGTGATCACTAAGATTCCTTCCAATTCTAATCATCAGTCAATGAATTAAGGAGATTGTAGCAACTCAATAATTCTGTTCAGCAAATATGTAAAAAGGTTATTTAAGAAGAAAAATGTCTCTGAGAAAGGGAAAGGTCCATAAGGTTGAAGTAACTCTACTGTCTATACTCTATTGTCTATGGTGCCATCAATCCTGGATTCATTTTTATTTTTCAAGGGTAGAATATTTAGCCACATCATTTTCAGTGAATCTTTTCTTTTCTAAAATTTTTTAATTAATTAATCAATTAATTTTATTTTTGGCTGCGCTGGGTCTTCGTTGCGGGCTTTCACTAGTTGCAGCGAGCAGAGGCTACTCTTCATTGCGGTGTGTGGGCTGCTCATTGTGGTAGCTTCTCTTTGTTGCAAAGCATGGGCTCTAGGCGCGTGGGTTTCAGTAGTTATGGCACGTGGGCTCAGTAGTTGTGGCTCGCGGGCTCTAAAGCATGGGCTCAGTAGTTGTGGTGCACAGGCTTAGTTGCTCCACGGCATGTGGGATTTTCCCAGACCAGAGCTCGAACCCATGTCCCCTGCATTGGCAGGCAGATTCTTAACCACTGCACCACCAGGGAAGTCCCAGTGAATCTTTTCTTAACTGAGGTTGTTATTTAAATAAATTTTGCGTTATGTAGTCTTACCAATAACACAGACTACAACTACCTTCTGAGGAAAACTTAAGTCCAGGTGGAAATGGACAGAGGCTAAAGGAGAAAGTATTACTAGGAAGACAACATGTGTTGAGGTGAAACTTTACTGACTCGTATAATAGCCAAGTAACCAGCAGGCAACAGAATGGACGCTCAAAGGTTTTCTCTGAAAACGATTTACTGAAAAAACTGCTTACAGTGGAATAAGCAAAGGTAAGGATTAAAGTTAGGCACTCACAGTATGTGTAATCAAGTGTAAAGACGATGATAGCAAGCATCATGAAGACAACATTACTACATCTAAATCTAACATTAAAGACACCAGGAGAGTAATGATGAGAAAAAAGCCATTCTATATTAGCTGGTAGCTTAGAACACAAACACAGCCACTATCAGATCCATAGTAAAGCAAGAAGGGAATGGCCGAGACAGGGCATAGGATTCATTACCCCATCTTTCTCTCCCTCCGCTTTCTGATAATCCTGCCAGTCCCTTCCATTCGCTACCTGCCTTCAGAGAATGACAAAGCCCAGATGATGCAGGTTATAAAAGTTAGAGCAAGTTAGAGACAGTGCCAATCATTTTTTGTCTTTCAGTTTCCATTCATATCCTTTACGTGGAAGAAGAAACTCACATTCCTCCTTACCACCAAACAGGGAAAGCACAAAGTCCCATGAACCATCGTAGTCATGAAGGGATGATGCCAATTCATTCATACTTTCAGCTGGATTTTAAGTTGTAAAGTGAGGTATCATGGATACTCTTCATATAAAATTTAAGAAAAAACTTTAAAATAAATAACAAGGGCAAAAGCATAGCTGCTATAATTCTTCTTCTCTAGCAGGGCATTAGGCTGAATTAGATCATCATAGCTTCCTTTTTTCCATCATGCATTTCACTTTACCCTTACCTCTTCTAACACTCAGCAGGTTGATTTCATTATTTTTCTGTAGAGCTGTTTCTCACAGAAATAACTTCATCATTGAAGAGAATGAATCAGTACAATCATTATTAGTGAATGAATCTCTATCCTAATTATTTTTCAATAAGAACTATAGTTCTCATTAACATTTATTATTTAGGAATAAAAGTACACTGATATAACTAGATTTCAGACATAGTTCTCCATGCATCCACTGTAGACTGGCAACCCCATATCTCATTGGTCATCAGAATCAAGTGTCCCAGCCAATAAAGTAGCCCCTTCTATGTTTGTTCATTCAGCTACTTGAAGGAACTAAAATGGTTTACATCCACCCCATATTAGGCAGGGATTCTATTCAAAGCTTAGAGCTTCTTTGATTTTATATTATTCCTATGTCTTCAGTGTAAAAAATTTATATCTACTCTGCTAGGCATTTCTTCTCTAGCTCTTCTTATGAAAATATATTTCCATCTTTTATAATTATTTCCAATAGTAATTTAAAATTACATCTTAGATTCCTGATAGTATGAAGACATTATCTGAGCTTATAATATTAACAATTATTGAGCATCATTTTATGAATTAAGGAGAATGTTTGGTCCATAGTTGACAGTGATGCCATTAATACATGCTGGATGAATGAGTGGTGTATACATAAAATGTGATCCTAAGCTGCAAGGGAAATTGAATATTATATAACGCTACGTGCCAGGAATATTTTTATTATTTGATTACAATTGTGTTGCATAATTACATTACTTTCTTGCAAACTATTTATTATAATATTGATATAAACATTGATATAAACAAAGCTGAAATGCAAGACAGCAAATTAATTCTTGTGGCTTTAACATTTACAAATGGCAGATGGCAGAATGATGACCTGAAGGTAGAATATCTTATTTTAAGGTTCACTTTCCTTGTAGAACAATACAAAATTGTCTATCTGCAGAAGTGCTGTTTGTTGTTTCTCTAAGTTTAGCATATAATAAAACTTTATGATTTAGGGCAAACATTATTTTAAAGATATTTTAATTCTATTTGCAAAGTGAAGAGAACTTGAGGCTAACGAACTTGAGTGTTCTGTCAGACTGAGGGTCCTTTAATCACTATAATCCTTACATAAGGAACTTACATAAGGAACCTGAAATTGCCTGAGAGTAGAAGTTTAATAGTGGAGGGCTGCTCTATAAAAACTGGTACATTTATAAATGGCAATTCAGATGTGAGCCAATAAGGGGGCCGGTAATGATTTAAAACTGTATTTTAAAACCTGTATTTATGGTAATTTAAGAATTATAGGTTTTTTTTGGAATAACATTTATATAACCAATTATTTTGAAAATTGCAACTGAGGAAATATCATCACTGTGAACTTATTCAATTTTAAAGGGAAGTTGTAAAAATTAACATTATTTGGGAGAAAAGGACAGTATATGAAATAATTCCAGCCTGCATTCAATAGGTTGTTAGGGGTAACCTGATGTTTAAAAGAATCATACTATATGAAATCCTGTATGAAACAACCATACCAAACAGAACACATTGAAACAGAGTTATGATAATGATCTACGTTTTTCAAGTGAGCTATATTTCTTCATTCATTTTCATGGCTATCAGCAATCAAGATCTTGCAGAGTACCTGGCAGAATCACCTAGAAGGTAAATGTGGATAAATCATCAAGTCACAGATGATAAACAAAAGAAAACTCATGGGAGGTACTGCCATATACCCCCAAATCTGGGGTACCAAGAGAATCAAGGTTAGGAGTAGCTGACTGAAGTCTTACAGCTGAAAGACACGTCTCAACCAAGTGACTGATTTCACTGAACTCCTGGAGTTATTTCATAAAATAAGAGTCTATACTACCCAGTCAAGCAGGAGAACAAAGTGTATTCAGTCCCACAGTACATTCCATGCCTTTTCTGAGGGCAGTGCTAAGGAGTAAAAAGGACATATCTCAGCATACTTATAGTAATAATAACGATAATGGATAAGTTATACTGCATGTTTCCTATGTCCCATTCACTGAATAAGCATTTATAACAATGCTAAGAAGAGAATCATTTTTATTATCACCATTTGCATACAAGGTAAAAGAGGTTTGGGGAGGTTAAATGACTTCCTAACATTATATGTGTACAAATGAGGCTTCCTTTCAATTAGAATTATATATATATTTTTCTTTTCTAATTCTGCACAGATTATCTCATTTCTTTCTTACAATTACCCATTTTACTTTATTTTTTTTGCCATGCCGTGCTGCATGTGGGATCCTAGTTCCCTGACCACGGATCGAACCCATGCCCCCTGCAGTGGAAGTGCAGAGACTTAACCACTGGACTGCCAGGGAAGTCCCACAACT
Organism: Delphinus delphis; assembly: GCF_949987515.2. Lineage (NCBI taxonomy): Eukaryota > Metazoa > Chordata > Mammalia > Artiodactyla > Delphinidae > Delphinus > Delphinus delphis. The sequence goes on from NC_082690.1 coordinate 78,710,209, forward strand.
ACCCATTTTAGAGTAAAAGAAACTATGGCTCAAAGAACATATTGGTCCTAGCACAGAAATGTAATTGCCCACTTCAGACAACTTTAATCAGTGATCTAACCTGAAATGTGTTCAAGAGGGTTCCCCATCCCTAAGAACAACTGGTCTGCTTCTTCAAAGATGATGTTATCTGTTGAAATTACTCATGTTCGGAGCAGAATGCCTCTTAATCTTCATATATTGAGTGACTGATGAGCTGCACAGAGAAACTGTCTAGAATTGAGGGCCATGAATAGATTTTCATCATAAGAGCACTTCAAAATGCTCTAATTATTCATTATAGGACACTGTTCCGAAATTATTTTAGTCTATGTATTTTGGCGAATTGGCTTTAGTTAGTGTATATATTATGGTGAGCAGTATTATCATGTGACTGTTAAGAGAGTTAGTTTTATACTTTTGTATGATGAAGGCTATAGATTATGGAGTAGACTGAAATATAAATAGGATAGGACAGGATGCACTCTGTGAGCCATGGGAGAATTGGGTGGACCATACTATATATAGGTTATGGAAAGATGACTAAACTGCAGTTGTTGTAAAGAAAGTAAAATGAAAGCTAGCCTAAATACAAGTGCCCGCTCTGATACGGAAAAGGCTCCTTCTTGCAAGGATTTTCTCTTTAATCCAGCAGATTTTAATTCTACATCTTGATTACACAGGGAGTATTCAGAAAATAGGCTTTGGGAGTCTGTGATTTCTATAAATAAATATATCAGGGATTTGAAATAATGGACATAATTTTAGTGATGATACATTTAAAGGGCATATCATTGCAAATACAGAACCCTATCACATATGTAATATAATTTAATGTCTGAAGTGGATTTGAGAGATAAGTAATTCTACTGTATTATTCAGATGAGCAATCTAAGGCTCACATAAGGTTAAGCTGCCACTCATTGGTAAAATAAGACATCTGATGCGTATTTGTATCAGTCATCAGGACACAGAACTGCTTCATAATTTCAATGGGAAAAAATAATATAAAATCATATTAAGTAGTAACAGTTCATAATTCATAAGAGATAAAAAGAACTGCAAAGATTACAGGAATAACAGATATAGGGAACAGCCACTATGTCCATGGCTGAGACAATGTCCAAAAAAGAAACAAACTTGGAAGGTGACCATCCTCAACACAACAAATTAAGACCTTGTTGTGTAGGCTGTGCCCTTGAATAATGGAAAGGTTTATGGAAATGCTGCAGGCTGGAGCTGGTAAGCAGGAAACCACTGACTGTGGTGCCAGAGAAACTCTTTGAGAAGCTGCGCACCAGGGTACCATTGAAATTCACTGGAAGGGATTACCACTAGATGTTCCATACACCACTGTCTGCTGAATCATGTAGGAGCTAGAAGAGAGGAGCACACCTGTACCAGTATGAGAAGCACTTTTCTCCTCCAGTGCTCATCCTGTACCCTCTAACGAAAAAGCATGATACTGTCCCAGCTGGCAAAGAAGAAGGGTTTATAGGTCCAGCTCTGGTATAAAGTAGGATGAAGGAGATTAAATTTGAACTGAAGAATTAACTGATAACTGGCAGACCATCTCATAAGCATATTTTATGAACTAAAGATATTAAGATATTTTGAAAATTACAAGGAGAGGTATAAATATAGGATGGCATTATCAGTCTGCTGTTCAGCTGCAAAAATGTATGTAGTGAAACAATATACTGCTTTTTGTTCAATATGGCCAGCGTGTACCAGAAATTCATTTATCCATGTGACAGTTAATTTTCTGTCAATTTGACTTGCTCAGTATCTGGTAAAGCATTATTTCTGGGTGTGTCTGTGATGGTGTTACTGGAAGAAATTACTAGCATTTGAATTAGTAGCCTGAGAGCAAAGAAGATTGCCCTCACCAATGTGGGTGGTCATCATCCAATCTGTTGAGTATCTAAACAGAAAAAAAAAAAAAAAAAGATGAAAGAAGGATAAATTTAATCTTTGTTTGACTGGTATTTTCTCCTGCTCTCGGACACTGATGCTTTCAGTTCTCTGGCCTTTGGACTCTGACCGGGACTTAACATCATCATCTCCCCAGTTCTCAGGCCTTCATTTTTGGACAGAAACTGTACCACCAGCTTTCCTGGGCCTCCAGCTTACAGACGGCAGACCATGGGACTTCTCAGCCTTCATAATTAAATAAGCTAATCCCTCATAATAAATTTCTTTCTGTGTATTTCTACATGTCCTATTGATTCTATTTCTCTGAAAAACTCTAATATAAATGCTTTTATTTTTATTTATTTATGTTTATTCATCCTTTCATTCATTTATGTATCAACAAATATTTATTTACCAAGTATGTGAGGTTTTTTTTTTTTTTTGGCCATGCCACGCAGCATGTGGGATCTTAATTCCCCAACCAGGGATCGAACCTGTGCCCCCTGCAGTGGAAGTGCGGAGTCTTAACCACTGGACTGCCAGGGAAGTCCCCAATTATGTGAAATTTATTGTCATTGATTAACCAATACATTTATTAATCCTTTAATTTAGTAAATATCTCAACTCCAACTATTTGCAAGGCATTCTTGCAAGTTCTGAGTACTGAGTGTTCACTGATGAACAAAATTGATATTTTTAAAATCTGGCCTTCATGGCCACAAGGAGCTGGTTTCTGACAGAGGATGGAGATGGAAGAAATAATATAAATAAATAAATAACCCTACAAAATATTGATTGGCACTAAGTGACACAGAGAAAATTAAGCAGAGACAGAGGATAGCAATTCCAGGGGATTTTGCAATTTTAAATTCGGTAGTCAGGGAAATCCTCACTGAGAAAGTGACATTTGTGCAATAAATTAAAGAAGGTTAAGAGAGAAAGCCTGGATATATTTATAGGAAAAATAATGCAGGAACCCAGGAGAGGAGTCTATCTAGTGTATTTGCAGAAAACCGAGGAGTCCACCATGGCAGGGTGGGTAGAGAGACAGTGGTAGTATATGAAACCAGAGAGATCTTGGAGCATTAGATCATAGAGGGCTATATAAGACATTATTACGACATTATTAATTTGCTCTGGGTGAACCATGAGAATGTTTTGAGCAGAGAGTGACATGACATATTCTAAAGCAGCTACTTCATACGTTGTGTTGAGAAAAGACTATCAGGGAACCCAAATAGAAATGGAGAGAACAGTTAGGAGATCATTACAATAAGCCAGGTAATATATGATAGATAATTGGACTATGTCAGGAAAGAGATCCTTAACAAGTTTGTTTGTTTTTTGGTTAAACATTATTTATCTTGAACTCTTGTTATGGACTGAATGCTTGTGTCTAACCCAAATTCATATGTTGAAATTATAACCACCAATGTATTAGGAGGTGGACCCATTGGGAGGTAAATATGTCATGAGGGCGGAAACCTTCTAAGAAGAAAAAGGAGAGTTTGCTTTCTCTTTCTCTCTCTCTCTCTTTCTCTCTCTCTGACACGTGAGGATACAGAAAGCAGCTATTTACAAGCTAGGAAGCAGTCCTCAACAGACACTGGATCTGATAGCCTCTTGATCTTAGACTTCTCAGCCTCCAGAAATGTGAAAAATAAATGTTTGTTGTTAAGTCACTCAGTCTATAGTAATTTGTTACAGTAGTCTGAACTGACTACAACAACTCTAAATCAAGATTTTAGGTGTTATCATCAGATAATTATGGTCATTTATTCTGCTAAGTAACCATTCAACATCTATTTATCCAAAGAATTGTTAGCTTTCAAAGAAGTAAATTTTATAGTGAATAAATGTCATTCTTCGTAAGTGTTTTAAAACTATTTTTTGTAGATAATGACTTAAGAATCCAGAAGCATTCTTGGAATACTAAATTCTAAATTTTATCTAATTCAAGGCTGTATTGATAAAATTTAGAATTTAGTATTCCTTGAATTCCTAATTCAAGGCTGTATTTTATATTTTATTCTTTATGACTTTATTCTCAGGCATACTCACCCAGAGTGTGGCAAGGATGTGCACTATTTCTAAACTTATTTCTCATTACCTTTATAACCTCAGTAAAAAGTGAAAACTTATCTCAACAGTTCTAGCAAAATTTCCAGCATCATTTTGGGTTAGCCTAATTTAGACCCCAGTAACTACTGAATGAGTAATTGGGACAAATGAGATGTAATCCTTATTGGACAGATATGGCTCATCTTCAGCATCAAACAATTGAGATTCAGTTTCATCAAAGCCAAATTAACTGAGAATTGGGGAGTGGATCCCCCAAAATAATGCTGATTATGTGGTAAACTGATATAAATCATAGAAGTCTTAATTTTATATCCAGAAAGACAAAAGAATTTCAGATCACAAAGTGAGTTCACTGAGAGAAGCTGGCTCACTTCATTATATCCAAGGCATTTACCTTTCCATTATCCCAAGCTGTCTGTGCTACAGACTTTTAAACATCTAACACCACAACAAAACATTATTCTTTGTTTGGGAACTGTGATAGTGCTTTTAAAGCAATTAAAATTCACCCAAAGCCAAAAAAATTGAATAAGGTTTATGCTCAACCTAAATAACACATAAGGTAGTGAAAAAAAAAGAGTTCCTTTAATTTAATGAAAATATATTTTTATATCTTAAAAAACTTTTGAAAGACATCTCAAAAACACTGGCTAGACAGAAAGTATGCATATAATTTGGTATATTTAACTAAAGTATGTAAATATTTTTATAATCATACTCATCAATTATAAACATAATCACACCCTCTAATAACCTAAATCTGTCTAATTTACATACACATCTAATTTTGCCATCAAAGATAAAATAAGTGAATGTTATTGAGTTAAAATGCAAAGGATTTCTTTTTTGTAAAGAGATATTTTATATTGGAATTATTAAGAGTGTCCCCAAATCTAAGAGATAATGTTTTAAAAATTGCATAAAGACCCACCTATGTATACTTATAGAAAAAGCTTAAATAAAATGTTATCAAATAGTGCATTGGTCATCATTGGCAATATAAAATAAAATACAAGTATTTTAAAAGACGTAAAGGAATGGAAAAGCAAATCATATTCCTGGAGGAGATGGTTAAATACTGATGTTTATGAATTTCTTCAGCTTCCTTAATCAACTTAGAACAATATAAATCCAATCACAATAAGACATTTTAATTGACTAACAAAAAATTACAATATAAAATAGAAACTACAGTGACAGAAAGTCAGAAAATATGAAAACAAACATAAGAAAATGTTTAAAATGGAAGACTAGCCACAGTATAATTTTTAGTTAAATAATAAAGGAGAAATAACAAAAATATTTTCAAATGACACAAAAAGAGAAATGTAGTGTATGGATTAGAACAGAAATACTCAAAATACCCAAATTTATATGTGAAATTAATAAATAGATTCAAAGATAAATAGGAAAATGTTATTTAATAATTATATTGTATAACTAGGTAACCTGAGGAAAGTCATTTTAGAGCTACACTTTATGCATATGTCAAAAGAAGATTCAGGTAGGTTAGAAAATAATACTTTTTAAAGATAGGTAGATACATATTCTACTACAAAATTTTAAAAAATTGTAATGTTCTTGAACACTAGCACTAATTAATGCTTTCAGGAAGAATTATTCCATGGAGAAATGTTTTGGAAACACTACCTACTATAACTCTTAAGAGATTCACAGCACATGGTAACATATTAAAGAATTGGAGTATGCAAATAAAATGAATGTTTGACTTTAACATATTTATTTATGGTATACTTTCCTTTAATATTTACTGGATCTAGTAGGGGAGATTATTGAAAAGATTGAAACGACATTTAACAATAAACTCCATGGAGAAAAGGACCATGCCTTTTTGTTCCATATAGATATTCAGAACATAGCTCAGTTGATAGTTTTTTAATAAATCAAAATGAATGAATCAAAAGTAACTAATTATTAAATGATTAACAAAAGAAGTGAAAATAAGATTTTTTTTTCATTTAAAATGACAAGCATTTTAATGTTAATATAATTACAGGTTTATTTCTTTTCAGGATAAAAAATACAACAAAGCTTGCAACAGACAAATAAAAATTAAGGACATGAATAGACAATCTACACAGATGTAATAAGAAAGATAAACATATATGAAGCAATATTCACCAAAACTGAGAATTAAAATATGCAAAGCATTAAATAATGAAGCACTATTTTCCATATATTACTTCAAAAATATGAAATAATGATTATTAATAATGAGATCAGAGTAAATTTGGTAAAAACATGACATATAACCTTGTAAAATATATTGTTTAGACATCAGCATGCTAGCATATATAAATATATGCATATTTATTATTTGTATAATATACCCTGAAGGGTGTCTCATAATAAGATAATGCAGAAGGAGAAAAATATTCATTAAGATACTTATAGTGGACATTTTTTTTTAACTCACTGGTTCTTGGTTAGAGTTTATTTCTAGAATTAACTTTGGAGAAATAAACCTAAATATTCCTTATGATTCAGGTAAAGCAATCTATCATGAAAAATTCTTTCTGCCCTAATCCAGACTGGTACCTAATCCAGACTAGTTTATAAGAACCTTTACCCCTGTGGTCTCAGTAATCATGTTGAGGATGGGTATGTGGCCTCAACAGATGGGAGTCATCCTTAATTTTTAATATACAGAGTTCAAGAGAGAAACAGCCTTTCTCTTTACTACAGTTATGAGCTATAAATACATTCTGAAGTTGCTGAAGTTGCTGACATCTATCTTTTCTGGGCTCAAGGAGGAAACTGACTGTATAACTTTAATCAATGCCTAGAGGAAAGGAGAACTAAAAGAAAGGAGGGTTTAAAAGCCCCAGATCACTTGAGCTCCTAGATCTAGCAAATGATTTGGCCAGTTGGTGTCATCCAGCTACCTCAGCACTGGAATACTGGGCAAACCCCCAGAGTGACCAGAGTGGCAGAGATGGAAACCGCATATAGGCTCAGATAGCATGGAATCCTTCTTAGCAAGGCCAATTTAGCTACTCCTGCTTCTGAATAATGTATCTACCAGTAATAGTGACCAATCCCCAAGTCTCCAATATGGTACTATTTCTTGAAGAAACCAGCTAGCTGCTTGATGGCAAGTCAGTTACACTGTGCTCGCTCTATCTTGGAAAGACAAGGAATTCTATCTCAGAGGAAAGATACCTATTCCCAATACAGACTTGCCTTTCCTGGCTGAACGGTCTCAGCCAACATCATTATTCAAGTGTTTATGGAGTACATGATCCACATGTATGGAATGTCACACAATATAAAATTTCACCAGCAGAAGAGGTACAGAAGTGAGTCCATAATCATAGTCTCACAGAGTGTTCAAATGGCCTTCTAAAGGCACAGCTGAAATAGCAGCTCAGAGGAACAGTTTGTGAGTATAGGATTCTATCCTGTAGGCTGCAAAATATAAACTAAATCAGAAACCTATATATGGCACTATGTCCACAACAGGAAGAACACAAAAGTCCAGACACAAAGGGGTAGAAGAGTGTCTGGCAGCACTTACCATGATTCCCAATGAGTCACTGAGGGATGTTTTGCTTTCTGTCCCTGCAACTCTAGGGTTTGCAGGATTAAAGGTCCTGGTTCCAAAGGGAAAGTACTTTTGCTAGGGAGCACAGCAAAGATTCCTTAAAACAGGAATCTATGGTTACTACTTGGGCAATTTAGATTCCTTTGGTCAGTGAACCAGCATGCAAGAAGAGCAGCCACCATCTTTGCATGGGTAATTGACATGGATGAGAAAAGAAATTTGGGCTACTATTACATAGTAGGGTCAGAGAAGATGATGTGTAGAACACAGGTCATCTACTTGGGTACTTCTTGGTAATCCCTTGTCCAACTGGGACTATGAATGGTAGGTATAACAATCTGGCCTGAGAAAAGTATGGTTAACAGGGCCTCAGACTCTTCCAGAATGAGGATTTGGGCCACAACACCAAGCAATCCATTGGAACCAGCTGACAACTCAATGGCAAGAGAAATTAAGAATAGAAAACAGAAGAAGAGAATGGGTACGAATCATGGCCCAGAAACCAACTTCAGTGAGGGACCTATAGTTCAGCCCACTACTTTCTGTCTTCTAAATATCTCCTCAGGAAGAAAGACCCAGAAAACTCTGTAAGAGCTGAGTCCTGAACACTAATAGACAAGTTGATTCATGTAGCATAAAGGATAAGCTGTAACATTCAAGGTCATCTGCTATTTTTATACCCCTTAAAGAAAAAATCTGTGATATTACAAGAGTACAGTTAGTTGACAGCGTCCAGCTGGAAGTGCATTCTGTATCCATTGCCATTTTCAAACCACTGCCGTGGTCATGCCAGGCAGCCTGAGTCAATGACTGAGAATGGCCTGTCCATTTCTGTGTCCTGCATGACTTCTCTCACAGGCATTCCTTGCTCTGGACATCCATGTTGAATTGATCAAGACATTGCAGATTAGCATTAACATGAAGGATCTCCCTGCCCATTCCCGATTTCTCTTCCCTTTCTTTTCACAGATCTCAAACCTGCATCATACTTTGAAGGCTTTCTTTGTTCAATTCTGCTCTCTCGCACTTCTGTCTTTCATAGAAATCACTCACCAAAAACTTTTTGCACTCCTAACTTGGTCTCAGTGTCTAAGTTCTAGTGACCCAACTGACAGAAAATGACTTTTAAATGAAAAAAGAAACTGAAAATGATTCAAGAAAGACAGAAGATAACTGCTGCAGAAATGCCCTGTGAGTAAAAGAAGAAACAATAAGACCCAGTGTTTATTTAGGTTAAAAAAAAAAAAGGTACAATGGTAACAGGAGGACAATTGTAATAGCAGAGGTAATTATAACAGAAATAAATTACGATGCAGAAACCAGATGGAATAATATGAAATCAATAAATTTTAAAATGACATTTATAATCTCAAACTAAAATATGAAAAGAGAAAACATGTATAACTTTGCTTAAAACTATGTTCAACGTGCATGTACATGAACAAAGAAGGTAAAGAAAAATAAAAACATGCCTATTTTATTCTGTCTGGAAGATAATTACATGAATTAATTTCCCCCAATTAATTTGCATCATATGTTACTTCTCTGTAATTACTCTCCAGAGAGCTCTTCATCAGCTATTTTAAGAATGAATGGCTGTGGACATAACAATTATACAGTCTATGGTGAGCCAGAGGACTACACATCAGATAGTATTTTGAGGTCACGCTAGCTAGTAGGAGATACAGACACACAGGCAATGACAGTGCAGTGCTAAATGTCTTGTGAAATATTTAAAAACATATAAAAAATACAGTAATGTAACAGACAATGACAATATAATTGTCAAACATTAACACTGGCCATATTTGTTTAGGAACAGACTAAAGAGACACAACAATGGCAACCATTTGTGGTACTTTCATAACACGGAACTGAGCACTTACTGAGAGCTAGCTGCTGTGTTATGCATGGGGACACAGTAGACAATAGAAGACAGATAATTCTTCTTTCATGGATATGAAGTTCAATTTGGATCTATCCATATCTCACCATTTCCATAGCTGTTACTCAAGCAAAGCCACAATCTCATGTAGATGTTGATAACTTCCTACACTGTCCTCCTACCCCAAGACTTTAATACAATCTATTAACTCTAGCCAGTATACTCTTCTCCATCTAACCTGTATCTCTTATCTTAAATTTCACTTCCTTTGGAAAGAATTCCCTGATTCCAGACAGATTAGTCATCCTCATTATTTTAAGGCTACGTGTATTTTTCAGAGCACTTACCACAGTTATAATGAACTAGCTGATGACTTGAATGAGGATCTAATGTTTACATTTCCCCTCACCTGACAACCCTATGAAATGACAACTGTCTCTTTCCTGTTCTCTGCTCTATCGCACATGCACAACATAACAGGCAATTCTTAGTAAGTTCTGGAATCAAGGTGATAAAAGAATCACAAACAGCTGCCATATTGCCTTTGATTCTGAAAAGCAAGTAACCTTCGCTTTCTCCTTTCTAACCCCTACTTCAATACAAATTCTTAGGTAAAAGTTCCATTTTATGTATAAAGGAATAAATAGGGTGATCCTTTGAGAACAGTCCCTGGTTTAAAACAAAGAGACACATTCCCAGAGTGCTTAGTAAATGCACTAGTTGAAATATTTTCTTCTATGAACGCAATATAAAATGTTAATAGAGACTATGGGTGAATGTCTTCATTAGAGGTGGAAGATAATACAAAAGCTTATGAATAGATGCAGGACAAACACTGTGTATTTCAAATTTCTTGGGGATGAATTTCTAAGGTAAAATGCATATACTCTGAATAATACTGTTAAAATTCTATTCATCTTAATCCACAGAGCTCTGATTTTTTTACATTTGTCTGCTGCTATTATTGTTTTAGAATCTACAGGTTTACACTAATCTTTCAGGCCATACCCGAGGGGCAAAGGGAAGAGCTGAATAAATTTACATAAGTGCAATTGATTTCTGGTAGAAGAAAACATCTGCTTGTTCTCAAAGATCTTTCTGGCATTTAACAAATGGCAAAGGCTGGCAATAGCTCAGGACAAAGAAGCTAGCTAATTCACTTGATTTTAGCTTCCATTTCACTACTAGAAAGAATGGGAAAGTCCAACATGTCACTTAATGTCACCTGTAGGAAGATCTCAGTGGATTGGTAGAAATACCTAGGTTGCTTCATTCAATTAAAAAAAAATTGGTCAACTGGCTCAAATGGCCATAAAAAGCTTCACATTGTATAAATCAATTCTCTTTTTTTTCCTTCTTTCTTCCTCTTGCCTTCCCACACTCATCTTCCTCTCTCTTTTTCCCTCTATCAATGAGGTTTTTTTTTAAAAATTTTTATTTATTTATTTAAGTTTTGGCTGCATTGGGTCTTTGCTGCAATGCACGGGCTTCTCACTGCGGTGGCTTCTCATTGCAGAGCATGGGCTCTAGGCGCGCAGGCTTCAGTAGTTGTGGCGCATGGGCTTAGTTGCTCTTCGGCATGTGGGATCTTCCCGGACCAGGGCTCGAACCTGTGTCCCCTGCACTGGCAGGCAGATTTTTAACCACTGTGCCACCAGGGAAGTCCTCAATGAGTTTTCTTTTTCATCTCTCATAATCAATTTTCATATTTTCCTGCTAAAATTATAATCCCCACAACTCAAATTTTCCGTAGCCTGAGAAACTAAATAGCAGGAACAGTTAAAATTATTTCTAAAATGGAGTAAGTAGGTTTTCAGTAAGTTTTTATGAACTCTCCGATTATTCAAGGGCCTCATTTTTAGTGAATGGCCTTCATAACATCTATTGATTAGTCAGAAGAAAATTTTACCACTTTCTGGATTTGATTTATATTTTAGATGACAAATGTAATTGGGAAACTGATTATTTTATGACATACATGACAAATTATATATGTAATGCACACATGTATTTCCTTGAATGGATTTTCTTAATCACACATAGACATAAAAACTATGCAATGGAGTCCATCTTTGAACAAATTAGTTCAATGTTTACTTTGATACTTTTACTCTGATTCTAATTATTTAACTAATGGCTACTAGTTCATGATAATTTTCTTCAAACTGAGGAGTCATTTAGTACAACAATTAATAAACAATCAAATATATTATCAAGAGCTAATCTATTTAATTTCACCTTAAAACACATTTTGAAAAATGATAACTTTGTACATGAAATAGTTTTCATTTAGAATTTCTGTATCTACTGTATTTCCACTTTTATACTATCAGTAGCTATAGTGATGACAAGACATAAATTCTACATTTTCTGGAGTTATTCAAGGATTGGAAGTGAAAAAAGTTATATAAAGGAGTGTCTTTTATGTTAAATATACAAGGACAAGTGGGGATATGTATTTTGACAGTTGTCTACTAATAAGATGGGCATCCTAGCAACAGGAACTCTATGGACCAAGATACTCAAGTAAGAAACACAAAATTCCTATTTGGATGCAGTAAAAACATAAATTCCTGTTAAGACTTCTTATTAGTTCTACTTATGAGGACATTTTAATGAAAAACATTTGGAAGAGAGAAAAATAATTATTATTTATTGAAAGCTACACTTTATGTTTTATATACGTATTCTAATTAATAAAGTAGGTGGCTTTGCTTTACTTTGCAAATATGAAAAATTAATTTTAAAGATTGTTATTTGCTCCAGATCTCAAAGTATTAAAAAAGAGTCCACATCTGTATGACAGTAAAATCTGTACTGTCTCATATTAGTAAATGAGGTCCGCCATGGCTACAATAGGGAGTAGAATTTTGGAAACCCTTCTAATCCATCTTTCTCCCTACTTCAAAATGTTCTGTTTTACAACATATATCAAAGATCAGCAAACTTTTTTTAAAGCTTAATAGGGAACAATGTGGGCTTCCCTGGTGGCGCAGTGGCTGAGAGTCCGCCTGCCAATGCGGGGGACGCGGGTTCGTGCCCCGGTCCGGGAGGATCCCACATGCCGCGGAGCGGTTGGGCCCGTGAGCCGTGGCCGCTGAGCCTGCGCGTCTGGAGCCTGTGCTCCGCAACGCGAGAGGCCACAGCGGTGAGAGGCCCGCGTACTGCAAAAAAACAAAACAAAACAAAACAAAACAAAACAAAAAACAATAGGGAACAATGTTAGCTTTGCAGGCCATGCACTTTCTCTTGTAACTACTCAATTCTGCCATTGTATCAATAACACAAAAGCAACCATAGTAGTCGTATAAAATGGAACCCAGAAAGGATGGCAGCAGCTATAAAGAACAGAGGTAGGGAGACACACACGCCACACACACACATAAACATAGGGGGCGCAAGAGAAGAGAGAGAGAGTAAGATATTGTTAGTATATGTCACGCAATACCAGAACATACTGCCTTTGGGGTTGTTATCTCTAAGACGTGTATAAAAGGAACAGAGTATATAATAAGAATTCATAATCACATAGAACAATATTGTTAGGTTTTTAAATTGTTTTTAAAATAATATATGTTTACACCTGAGGCAATCTGACAGCTCCTTGTTTTTATTCCCCCTACTCTAGAATCAGTAATCTTTGTAAAATTGAGAATTTGGAAAATTATTATACTCTCCTAGCACAGTTAGTCCATAAGTTGGTATGCCTGAAAAGAGCTCAAATTTTTAATGGAAGACATATTTTAATGTGTACTTATCAACTCTAAACTTTCATTAAACCTTTGCTAATACCATTATCTTAAAAACAAAACAAAACAAAAAAACCCAGAAACACCTCTCAACCCACACCTCTCTCCATATGACAAAGCCTGTATAATCATAGTAAAGGCAAGAGGTCACACCTGCTAAGAAGCAGGTATTTGAACACTTTCCCATTCCTGTCATCCTGCTCAGTGAGTGACCACTGGACTCTCATATCCTCAGTGTGTTTTTGCAGGGTCTCTTCCCATTGACAATGATGGAATCACAGAATTCTTTATAAGACTATAAGCATTAGGAATTTCAACAGGAGACAGAACTCAAAACTGTTTCTGAAAACAATGCAGGAAAGCCAAATTCTGTGGAAGGGATTAAAAGGGCATATAAAATCTGAGGGTGTTTTAACCTGAGCTTTGAGACCCTTGAAAGGAAGAACTTGGGCTTCTATTGAAGAATGTTGAGAAATAAGTAAGATTTCCACGTATCTGGAATACTTGGCTCCTAGCCAATCAAAATTAAAATAGATTAAAGAATCTAGGAATAAAATTATCTATTTTTTCATTGCAATCTCAACTCAGTTCCCAACTAGAATTTCTACTGGCCTTTACAAGTCAATCTCATATTTATCTGATAAAAGCAGCCATAAAAATTTGCAGTGCATGTGGATACAGATAAGATAGGTATGATTTTGCACTAAAAGATATTTTAATACAAGCCTAAAGTAAAACACTGAGATACTGATATAGCAATAATAATAATAGGATGATATAGGAATTGGGAGAGTTATAATGATGCTATTTTGAGCAAAATGAATTTATTAAATGTTAATGGTGAATATTTTGCTCTCTAACACAATAAAATCTTTAAAAGGGTACAGAACCCCTTTAAAATAAAGCTGATGTTCAAATTTGTCTTTTTTTTCTTTCCAATAGACATATGAGAAATGAATCTAAATGAATCTAAATACCCTCGAACAATTTCTGTAGAAATATCCTGATTTCAGATATTCTTTCTTTCCTCCCTCCCTCCCTCCCTTCCTTCCCTCCTTCCCCTCTCCCTATCCCTCTCCCTCTTACATACTGGACTCCACAATGAGCATCTGGTTCCAGCTTCCCCCCATCTCTACAGTCTGCCTCCATATTCTCCTGGAACTCATTTTCCTATCACACCCCATCTCCAAATACACTGCTGTCACATAAGCATTGTGTATTAAAGACGTGCTCAATAAAACAATATACATATTCAAAGTATATATATATATACACACATACATGCATACACACACACGTGTGTGTGTATATACATACACATATGTATATAACTATATAAAACTACATATTCTGCTTTAGTCTTATACAGTAGGATCAACTTATATATGTCTCAATGGTCCCAAATCAATTAGACAGCCCCATCCACCTTGGTTGAGTTCTGTGGAAATTTTACTTTCCCAACTGTTCAAAAATTAAATTTCTTCAACTATGAATCTGTTTTTGATAGACCATTTTGGGCCTCTGAAATGTGGACCTGTATCAAGATTAGTCTTTAAAGAGGTTTTGTAACAGTCTCCTTTTAAAGCAGACAGGAAGATAGAAACTAGTTATTTATAGGAATTGATTTTTCAATGATTGGCATCTAAATGCAAAGTAAATACAGTTTCATTTTCTCCCAATATGGTAAATAATATCTGTCAACTTAAGTTCCCCTAAACCAACTGTCCCTTTTATCATCCTGAAAGAATGGTTTCCATTAATCAGAGCACAAAGCTTGAACCCTAGCTCCTTGAACCAATTTATCATGATTTTCTATATAATCTGTAACAAATCTATTAACTCATGTACTCATACTTACTAATGATTAGTAGACACATTGGAAACAAACACTAAGAATTAGAACATTTCTTAGTACTTTCATTTTTTTCCTTTCAGCCTTCTCAAACTGATGGGTGCAGATTCTTTCTTTGACTTTTAGTGGAGTTCTTAGCCTGATGTTAGTACTAGGAGCTAATATTTGAACTATACTAATAACATTTTTATTCTAATTTGAAGCTATAAGGCTTCAAATTAGAGTATAAAGAGGAGGGGAGAATAATTGGTTGTTTTATCTGTTTTGTGACAGGTTTTGAAAATTATGTGAAAATCTTAACTTTTTTCCCTTTGATAGCCCCCATCCAATGCCTAAACAAGTAACTAGAATCAATCATGTAGCAGTGAAACCATCACCACCTTCTTTGAATGGAATTTTGTTAATGTAGCAGAAAATGCATTGAATTTTAGAGAAAATATTTAATTATGGGAAAACTACATATGGTTTATAATCCATGTGCTAATGCAGATAAAGTGCTTAGACATTTCTGATCAGAGATTTATATAATTCAGTCACCATGCTTCTGCTTAGAGTCAGTGACTAAAATAAGAACAAAAGGCTTTGGAAGTTGAATGCTTTTGCCTGCCACATGGAATTTGCCAAAATTCATTTGACATTTAAGCATGATCCAAATACAAACACCTCAATTAAGAGTTCTACTTCAAACATACTAAATAAAACCAAGGAACAGTTATACAAAATGAAATGATACCTCTAAAGGAACCAGAAAACAGTTTCTGATCATCATTTGCTGTCAAAAACCTCAATATAAGAGACAGAAATAATATATGGTGAGGAGAAATGTATACCAAGTCCCAGATGTCCTCCTCTTAGTCAAGATAATCTCACTTTCTCTGACTTTTTTGAAAGTTTGCCTATTTCTCTTGCCAAAGTGGAAAGGATTATAGAAATTCCCTAACCAACAGAACAATCATGTTCCTCACATGCCCAACAGGATTTAATAAGGTATCAGGGATGAAAGGATTCTTAGATCACTAATGCATTCTGCTATACTGTGCATGTAATCCTTCCACAAAATTTCTGCTCAAAGAGGGGTCTGGGGAGCAGCAGCAATCTGCATTACCTGGGACTTCTTAGAAATGCAGACTCTTATGCCTACCCTGGATCTACTGATTCAGACATTACAGTTTTAACAAGGTCCCCAGATGGTTGGTATGTGTATTAAAGTTTGAGAAGCACTGCTGCTCTCTCTATAGCATGACCTCCAAATATTCATCAAGGCCTCCTTGAACATCTCCAGTTACTAGGAGATCACTCTCTGGGGTAGCTTTTTCAGTGTTAAACAGTTCCCAAAGTAACGAAGTTATCTCTTACCTTTATTAAGGCAGAGACATGCTTCTCTTGTTACTTCAACCTAATTAGTCAAAAATCTTCCCTTTAAAGTCACTCAGAAAATATTCAGTCCCCACCCCCCCCCTTTTTTTTTTTTTTTTGGTACGTGGGCCTCTCGCTGTTGTGGCCTCTCCCTGTTGTGGCCTCTCCCGTTGTGGAGCACAGGCTCCGGAGGCGCAGGCTCAGCGGCCATGGCTCACGGGCCCAGCCGCTCTGCGGCACGTGGGATCCTCCCGGACCGGGGCACGAACCCACGTCCCCTGCATCGGCAGGCGTACTCTCAACCACTGCGCCGCCACCAGGGAAGCCCTTTTTTTTTTTTTTTTTTAATTTCAGGAAAGTCTTTTAAATAATTGCAAATAGGACTAGATCTTTATTCTTATCTTCTCCAATTATTTTAACCATTCCTCAAATGCCGTATTTGATCTCCCTTAACATGTTGGAAGCTCTATTCTAAAATCCACGATGTTTATTTCTACAAAGCATGATTTCCAATATTGAATCCAACACTTTAGGTGTAGTGTGACCAATGCAGAGTTGAGGATTATCTCCTCACTTAGACTACATATTCTACCTCCATTACTACAGCCTAACAATTGCATATGGAGAAGGAAGGAGGAGGAGAGCATCATCTTGTAAACTCATACTGATTTTATGGATTCTTAGCATCCTAGTTATTTTTTACTTAAAGGGCTTGGTCTCTCTCCATATCATCCATGTCAAATTGATTCCTTTATCCAAAGGTGAGATTGTAAGAAGATAGACATTCAAAGACATTGATGGTTGCCTGCCTTCTTCCCTAAAGAGACTACTGTTAACTAAAATTCTTCCTTTTATTTCTTCAAAATTATTAGACTCAGTACATCAACTGATTCAACTGAGAGGAGTTAGACAATGATCTTTGCATGTTATAAATTTATTATTTCTTCCAGGTTAATGTTCTTTGAAGAGGATATATTATGCCAATATCCTTCATACCTAAGAGATGAAGATTATGATATATTTTTCTTTATAACAGTTCTTTAAATGTATGTTTAAATACGCTGGGGTTTTATGAGTTAAAATGTATTTTTCATAATGGCTGATTTATAAACACCTTTAGTAAATAAATACGATTGAAAAATATGTGCTGTGATTTCCAAATAAATACCTGGTTTTAATAAAGGACTCTCTGAGGAACTGGTGTGGTATACAGAATGACCTCCCAAAGACACCCAAGGCCTAATCCCTGTAACCTATAAATATGTTTTGTTATGTGGCAAAAGAGAGCTTGAAGATGTAATTAAGGTTACTAATCTTAAAAAGGGAGGTTATTCTGGATTATCTGGGTGCATCCAACCTAATCCCATGAGCCCTTGTGAACAGACTGTTCTCTTGCTGGAGGCAGAAGATGTGAGGCAGGAGAGGTCAAAGAGATTCAAAGGGAGAAAACTCAGTGCACTGAGGCTGCCTTGGAAATGAAGAAGGAAACATGTCGAGGAATACAGGTGGCCAAAGAGTTAAGAGAGTCTACCTGGAAACAGCCAGAAAGCAAACAGGGATCTCTGCATGGAACTGAATTCTATCAACAACCTAAAAGGAATGCTACCCTGCTGCCTCCTTGATTTCACTCTTGTAAAACATCTTATGACAGAGCCCCAAGCTGTGTCGTGCTATACCTGGACTTCTGACCTACAGAAGTGTGAGATAATACATGGATATTGTTTGAAACCACTAAGTTTTTGATCATCTGTTACAGCAGCAATAATCAATACCACCGGGTTCAGGGCTTCAGCGGCTGTGTGCTCTCATTCCTGAAACAATGATAGACATTGCTAATCTGTCAAAGCACACTTTCTTTATCAGCTCTGACCCAGCCTTAAAATCCTTCATAATAAGGAAACCATTAGAAAACTTTCAGAGAAGACACTTCAGCTGGAATTATCCAAGCTTTGGATGATACTTGATGAGTACCTCTGGTATAGAATGGATTCTCTATAATTATTTTTTGAATTGTTTTCTTCAACTTTATTTTCACAACAAGGAATAAACGAGGGAGGATGAAGAGAGAAGGAGTTTTAAAATATGTGTGTTGAGGAGTAGCACTGAATCTTACTACATATGTGACCTTAAATGAATTCTAAACCTTTCTGGCCTTAACATTTTCTTATCTGTAAAAGGAGGGGTAAGATCTCAATAGTTTAAAATATGGATTTCTCTTTTTTCTTTCTTCAAAGGAAACCTGATGTGGGAGTCTACTCTGTAAAGAGGGAAGTGCTAATCTTCTTGGGTTGGAGGTGGAGAACTCCAGCCTCAGGTGCTGGCCTCTCCTAACTCTGACTCTATCCACCAACAGAGGACACTGAGGTATTTGCCTGGATCCCTAGACCTCTGAAGAACATGGCTGCAACCACTGGATGACAAATTGTTTCACATATCTTTCATCTCCAATGTTCTATGTTTTGAAAAAATAGACATAGAGAAAAACGATGAAAATGAAAATGCAACCCTTCCAGCTCAATGAACTTCATGCTCCATTTACCATCAGACACAGTGCTGCCTATCACAGGCACACACTTGTGCATAAATGCACATATTTGGTATGTTTCATTGACTATAAGAACTAAAAGTTACTTTCTCTGCCTTTCTGTAGACCTGTAGTCTTATTTGTCCAGTGGGGTTTGTCTAATGACAATGCCAGAGGTACAGTGGTTCATTCCTTATCTAATAACTTATTTCTTATTCATATAAAATATGACAAAATTCTCTACTTATCTGGTACCAAATATGTACTTTAAAATTAAATGTGATTTTTTCTCTAAAGTACAGATACAAATATAAATTAGCAATATAAAGTATTAACATTAGGAATACACCATTAGAAACTCAGGTAATTCTATATTTAGTTATTTTAAGTATTATCAGAGACAAATCATCTTGGTTGTGTTATAGATTCAAGATTAAATACTACATTGATACCAAGTATGCCTTAATTCAGTATAGCATCTTCACCTTTTTGACATCATAACTTACTGATTTTCAAATTTTTCAAAAATACGGTATGCTCTTTTTTAAATTTATTTTTTATTGAAGTAATATTATATTTATTTTTATTTATATTTATATTTATTTTTAATGAAGTAATATTGGTTTATAATATATGTTTCATGTGTAAATTATAGTTCTACTTCTGTATACCCTATAATGTGATCACCAACAAAAATTTAGTTTCCATCCATCAATATACAGTTGATCCTCTTTACGCATTTCACTCTCCCTGCTGTCTCACCCCTCTTGTAACCACTACTCTGTTCTCTGTATCTATGTGTTTATTCTTGTTTGGTTTGTTCATTTATTTATTTTTTTATATTCCACATATGATTGAAATCACATGGTTTCATACATTTGTCTTTCTCTGACCAACTTGACTTAGCATAATACCCTCAAGATCCATCCATGTTGTTGCAAATGGCAAGATTTCATCTTTTCTATGGCTGTGTAGTGTTACATGTGTATATACTATAAATATCTTCTTTATTTATTCATCCATTGATGGGCAGTAAGGTTATTTCCATATTTTGGCTATTGTAAATAATGCTGAAAGAAACATAGGAGTACACATATCTTTTCAAATTAATGTTTTTGTATTCTTTGGATAAATACCCAGAAGTGGGATAGCTGGATCATATGGTAGTTCTATTTTTAATTTTTTGAGGAATCTCCATACTGTTTTCCATAGAGGCTGCACAGATTTACACTCCCATTAACAGTGTATGAGTGTTCTCTTTTCTCCACATTCTCACTAACATTTATTTCCTGTATTTTTGATAACAGCCATTCTAACAGATATAAGGTAATATTCATGTGGTTTTGATTTGTACTTTCCTCATGATTAGTGATGATGAACATCTTTTCATGTGCCTGCTATCCATCTGTATGTCTTCTTTGTAAAACTGTTCAGCTTCTTTGCACATTTTTTAATTGGGTTTTTGATGCTGTTGTTGTTGGGTTATATGAGTTCTTTATATATTTTGGATATTAACTCCTTATTGGATATATGATTCACAAATATCTTCTCCCATTCAGTAGGTTGTCTTTTCATTTGGTTGATGGGTTTCTTTGCTGTGCAGAAGGTTTTTATTTTGATGAAGTTCCACTTGTTTATTTTTTCTTTTGTTTCCCTTGCCTGAAAAAACAAATCTAGAAAGATATTGCTAAGGCTAATGTCAAAGACCATACTGCCTATGTTTTCTTCCAGGAATTTTATGGTTTCAGGTCTTAGATTCAAACCTTTAATCTATTTTGAGTTGATTTTTGTGTATGGTATGAGATAGTGGTCTAGTTTCATTTTTTTGCACATGACTGTCGAGTTTTCCCAACACCATTTATTGAAGAGACTGTCCTTTCTCTGCTGTATGATCTTTGTTTCTTTGTCATAAATTAATTGTCCACATATGTGCAGGTTTATTTCTTAGATATTGATGCTGTTCAGTTGATTTATGTATCTATTTTTCTGCCAATACCATACTTTTTTGAATACTACAGCTTTGTAATATAGTTTGAAATCAGGGAGTGTGATACCATCAGCTTTGTTCTTTTTTCTCAAGATTTCTTTGGTTATTCAGGGTCTTTCATGGTTCCATATAAATTTTAGAATTTTTTAGTCCATTTATGTGAAAAAATATGCTTTGGATTTTGACAGGGACTGCACTGACTCTGTAGGTTGCTTTAGGTAATATGGACTTTTTAACAATGTTAATTCTTCCAATCCATGAGTACTGGATATCTTTCCACTTATTTGTTTCTTCTTCAATTTCTTTCAACAATATTTTATATTTTTTAGTGTATATAGGTCTTTCACTTCCTTAGTTAAATCTAGGTATTTTATGTTATAAATGAGATTGTTTTATTAATTTCTCTTTCTTCTAATGGGTGGGCCAAAAGTTTTGTTCATTTTTTTTCCCATAAGATGGCTCTAGTAGCACTTAGTTGTCTTTAACTTCATTTGAAACAACTTTGTTAGACTGTATGTGACAGTTGTCATATCAGTGTGCATTTTAAAAAAAGGCATCAAAATTGGTGAATTTTTGTGTAGCCATTTTAATATTGAAGATGGAAGACAAAAAGCAACATTTTCGGCATATTATGCTTTATTACTTCAAGAAGGGTGGAAACGTAACTGAAATGCACAAAAAAGATTTGTGCAGTGTATGGAGAAGGTGCTGTGACTGATTGAGCATGTCAAAAGTTGTTTGCAAAGTTTCGTGCTGGAGATTTCTCACTGGATGATGCTCCACGGTCGGACAGAAGAGCTGAAGTTGATAGCAATCAAATTGAAACAATAATTGAGAACAATCAACGTTATACTATGTGGGAGATAGCCGACATACTCAAAATACCCAAATCAAGCACTGAAAATCATTTGCACCAGCTTAGTTATGTGAATCACTTTGATGTCTGGGTTCCACAAAAGTTAAGCCAAAAAAACCTTCCTGACCATATTTCCGCATGCAATTCTCTACTGAAATGTAATGAAAATGTTCTGTTTTTAAAACCAATTGTGACCGGTGATGAAAAGTGGACACTGTACAGCAATGTGGAATGGAAGAGATCATGGGGTAAGTGAAATGAACCACCACCAACCACACCAAAGCCCAGTCTTCATCCAAAGAAGGTGATGTTGTCAGTATGGTGGGATTGGGAGTCCTCTATTATGAGCTCCTTCCGGAAAACCAAATGATTAATTCCAACAAGTTCTGTTCCCAATTAGACCAAACGAAAGCAGCACTTGACGAAAAGCGTCCAGAATTAGTCAACAGAAAACACATAATCTTCCATCAGGGTAATGCAAGACTGCATGTTTCTTTGAAGACCAGGCAAAAACTGTTACAGCTTGGCTGTGAAGTTCTGATTCATCTGCCGTATTCACCAGACACTGCACCTTCAGATTTCCATTTATTTTGGTCTTTACAAAATTCTCTTAAGAGAAAAAATTTCAATTCCCTGGAAAACTATAAAAGGCACCTGGAACAGTTTTTGCTCAAAAAGATAAAAAGTTTTGGGAAGATGGAATTATGAAGTTGCCTGAAAAATGGC
Organism: Delphinus delphis; assembly: GCF_949987515.2. NCBI lineage: Eukaryota > Metazoa > Chordata > Mammalia > Artiodactyla > Delphinidae > Delphinus > Delphinus delphis. The sequence goes on from NC_082690.1 coordinate 78,732,723, forward strand.
AGAAGGTAGTGGAACAAAAGGATGAATATGTTGTTCAATAAAGTTCTTGGTGAAAATGAAAAACGTGTCTTTTATTTTTACTTAAAAAACTGAAGACACTTTTTGGCCTGCTTAATACCTCATCGTTAGTATATAGAAACACAACAGAATTTTGTATGTTGATTTTTCGCCCAGAAAATTTACTGTATGTGTTTAATGTTTAGAATAGTTTTGGTGGAGTCTTTGGGTTTTCTGTATATAAAATCATGTCACCCACAAAGAGTGATGGTTTTACTTTTTCTTTTCCAACTTGGATACCTTTTATTTCACCCACAAAGAGTGATGGTTTTACTTTTTCTTTTCCAACTTGGATACCTTTTATTTCTTTTTCTTGCCTAATTGCTCTGGCTAGGACTTCTAATACTGTGTTGAATAAGAGTGGTGAGAGTGGGCATCCTTGTTTTGTTCCTGATTTTAGACGGACAGTTTTCAATTTTTACCATTTGAGTATTATGTTAGCTGTGGGTTTGTCATTTACGGTCGTTATCATTTTGAGGAACAGTATACTCTTTTTAAAATGAACTCTTTAACTGACACACTGGATTAACTGATGAACCCTCTCTCTTCTGTAAACCATAGTGACCAACGTTCACAGCCCACTAAATTTTTAAGGTCAGTGAATTTCTTCACCCAGTCATTGAACTGCCTCTTCCCAAAGATAGTTATATAATTTGTGTGTTTTTGTAATTTTACAATTATAATAAATTAAAATAACCTATAAGTAAATATAATTAAAGAAATAAAGTTAGCTCTTCTATGAATATATGAAAGAATTAGTAAAAGCTACTTATTAAAATAACTGATTTTTATTATATAAGTTTGAGGGTAATTATAATGATCTAGACATACTTTACATCCAGATTGTCATCAAGTGTCTTTAAGTCTTCTTTCAGTTAAAATACCAGAAGGCATTATGGTTGTAGTTGTATAAGAAAGTTGATAAAAAGCTCTGATGTGGATGCCAATTAAATGTTCCTTTATATGATTTAAGTGAAAAGGAAATAGGCATTGCATGTATAGATACACATGTATAACTTTTAATGGTTTTCTGTTATAACTGACAATTTTTTCTTAACTACGTCACTTTTCATTCTGATCCCATTGATTAAAAAGCCTCCTGTAAATGAAAAGCTTTATTAGACCATTAAAATTCATCACTGCAGATAACACTGTATATCAGAAGCAAGAAGGAAAAAAATAGAAACTGTGGGAGTGACTGGGAAAGGAGAAATTTATCTCTTGACTGCTCAGTCACATGTATTGGCATATTTGAACTCTCAACTATATCAGAAAGTAATTTAAATGTGCTATTTTCATAGTGATTTTAAACTTGCTAACTGGTTACCTGAACAGACCATGTGTTTTTCAGCCCATAGCTTGGTTTAGGGAGCATTTTATTTCCAAAAAATTGAGAGCTAGCACATTAAACCCTTAAAACAATTAAAGAAAAAAAGAAGGAAGCAATTGTATTAACTAATTGTATGCAGAAGAGAAATACATAAATGCTGTAGCTGAAAAGGGCTAAATAACAGCTCATTCTTCTTTCGTTGTATCTCTCACTAAAGTTCTGATGAGATAGGTCAATTATTTGGAAAAACAAGTTTATTTTAAATAACCCATTATAGCCACATGTATAGTGCTATGAGTAATGATCTACATAAAAATACTGAAACAGCATTTTAGGACCCTTTGATGTTTGGATGCCCCATGCTCAAGATCACAGAGCTGATAAATGGTAAAGCTGAGATTTGAACACTGGCAATCCATCTGTTGCTTCTGTGTTCTTAATCACTGTCTTATTCAAAATGCCTAGCACAGAGTATGTGATCAATAAATTCTAGATTCTCTCTTTTATCTTCCACTTGATCACATGCCAGGGAACATATTTAGTTTTAGGATGCTTGTAAGAGTTCTGATCCCTGTACTTAACAAGCCATAGAAACTTCCAGTGTGATGATTATGGCATTAGTTAACGTTTCTGAAAGATGCTATGGTGCATCTTTCCATATCTATCCTAAAATTTATATTTCATCTTCTACATTAGAAATCATTGCTACTTTTATTTTATTTTAAAGATTTACTTGGTTTTGAACACTTTTTTGTCTTAATTTCCATGACAACCCTTTCTTCTGGTTTTCTTTCTACCTGCCTGGCTGGAAAGTGGTGGATCTAGTGATTTAGGTATCATGTCATTTTCGTCTGTGTCCCATGGCTTCTCTTTTGCAATGCCTTTACTTCTTGTGTCTGGTGCATACTTATTCACGTTTGTTCTCTCTCCTAACCTGAGTTCATAAGTGGTTCATTATCACTTATTTCTTTAGTAGGAATTTGTAGCTTCACCTTCCATTGTGAAAGGGTTCATTCTTTTAGTTTCCCTGCTTGATGCTGAACACAGAGAGCCTTTTATCATGACATATGGTGCTCTATGATCTGCCTCCTCCCTCCATCCCTGATCTAATTTTTTACTAAAGTATAATGGATGTACCTATAAGTTATAGGTATACAGTATAGTGATTCACAATTTTTAAAGGCTGTACTCCATTTATAGTTATTATAAAATACTGGCTATATTCCTATCCCTGATCTAATTCTGAACAATGTGGAGAGCTCCCATGCTCACACACTGTGTCTCCAAAAGGCGTTAGACTTTACCCAACCTCAAGTCCTTTGGGTTCTGTTCCCTATGTCTGGAACACTCTTCTGTTATATATAAATTACCTACAACATTTGCATCCTTCAGGTCTCCAAAGACATTTTCTATCACAATGCTATATTTTATTTACATTCCTTATAGTAAAAATGAATATAAGTTTACTTATTTGCTCACTTGTTCATTATTTATCTCCCCAAACAAGAACTGAAGAATCATAAAAGCAAAACCAAGGTTGTTTGGTTCATGACAGTATTCCTAAAACTTTCTGCAGTGTCCAGCTGTAGTAGAAATACACTAAATGTTTATTAAATGGAATACATAAATGAGAGGAAATAAAGTCACCATTCCCTTATAGTTATTATTGTTTATTATCTTAAAACTATATATATTGCTCTTTTAGTAGGAAATGAGACAAATATATCTCCAATTGCCCAAATATTCTTGCCAGGACAAAACCGTTATTTCTTAGACTCCTTCTATTTAGCAAATACTAACAGGGTCTGCCCCCTCTTTTAGATAAACTGAAAATATCACTTCCTACGTGAATAAATAGGGAATTCCTTCAGATCACAGGCAAATGATGTATGAATTTATGGGTGCTTTCTCCAGCAAAGAAACCATATCTCATTTCATGAGACTGTCAAAGATTTGAATATGAAAATTTAGTTAAGTTTTAATTATTGCCTCCTTAAATAGTGAAACCATAGTTATTTTATCACAATTTTAGATATATTAATTCCAGAGTTGACAGGATTACAGCTTAAATAGTTGAAGTTTAATTCCCTAGATTAATAATATTTTTATTAAACATCTGCTTTGTACAAGTATGGAACAGAGGATGAATAGTCATGTAGTGGAGGTGAATTTACGATTGAAGCAGACTAATACACATCCAGTAATTTGCAATAGAGATGTTTCTAATATAAAAAATTATTTTTAAAGAATCTATACACAGTGTTGCTCAGTATATATTATTTTTCATAAATAGAGAAAATGCTTCATTATATGGAGTGGTCAAGCAGTGTTTGCTGCCTTATCAAATTAAGCTTTATTTTTTCCATATGCTTGGAAATATCAGAGACTGGACTCTTGGTAATATTATTAACAAGATACAGCTATGTTGTACATTTTATTCATTATATTATTGAGGCTACTCCAGAAAGGCCCAGAACCTGACAATGACTTTGACAGCCTGTGGCCTCCTCAATTCAATAAGTTATCAGCTTTGATTGTCCCAGCAGATTTTGTGGCTGATTTTAGAAGGTACTCTCTCAAGCAAGATACCATGCAAGTAGATGCACTGTTCCTTTTGTATCACCACTTTCAAGATTAGAGACCAACCTCTCCACCAGGGGTTGATACATAACTAAATAAAATATGATACAACTTAAAATTTGGATATGAGTAAACATTATGGAGGAAAAAGGGGATAAAGTCTAATTTTAATTATAGCTAAGTGATCCAGGAAGACTGTATTTAGGAAGTACATTTAAATCAGTCCATGTAAGAGATAAATACATACATACATACTCCAAGGGCTAAACCTTGTAGAGAAAACTTATGCCTGTGGTCATAATAGGGTACCTGGCACTAGTTTTAGCTTCCCCCTCTAAATAACAAGAAAACTGGGAAATAAGTTTTTGAAAATTTTTCTCAAACATTGAAAAATAAGAATTGCAGGGCTGTAATCTCTAAGAGGAGGAGAAAAGAATGAGGTGAACCCCTATGATCAACCCTGGCTTTCTGCCTAAAGGTGCCTTCTGAGCCATGGCACAAGGAGAAGGATCCAAACACAGTGGCTACCCTAAGTTGACGAGGGAGAGTTTGGAGTATGGGAAGGCGGAACTGGCTTACTGTGTAGAGCACATGGGATATTTCCCAGAGGATGGAGCTACTCCGAAAAAGACCTCCGTAAATCACGACCCTACCCCACCCCAACTTTGAATCTGTTGCTGAATATTATGCACAGGAGATCAAAGTGAGTTTCCCAGAAAATAAACAGTTAGATGGATCCCTAATTTTGAGAAAGTCATTGGCATAAGTAGACATTACAATCTTGACAGAAGACCTGCCCCCAACTCCCCAAAAAGACAAAGAAAAACCTTAAAATTTATATGTAAACCTTAATATACATAAAAATATATGCAAATAAGTACATAATATGTACATTTCTAACATTTCTGTATCACTCTTAATTCCATATGCCATGATTAGACCTTTTTTGACTTACTGAATATTCTCAATCCAATGTTTTTGTCATAATAAATGAAATATTACCTCCTATCTGTGAAGACAACTGTACATCTCTGAGGGCACTATCTCTCTGACTTGTCAGTAGTTAGTGTATGATTATCAGACAATTGGGACAACTTTTGTAACTGCCCTTTATGATGTCTATATAAGCCTGTTGTTTTATATTATCTGACTTTAAAATCAGGTGGGTGAATATACTGCAAAGCAAAGCAAGCACAATCTTATAATAAAGAACTGACTGCATGATCTCAGAGGTCATTCCCATCTCAAATGTGTATGGATCTGTGATTTTTCTTTGAGTTTAAGTCGACTGATGATACAGCTGCTAAAAATCTCATGTGGTTAGAACCCATTTTGCCAGAAGTTTAGGTAAGCCTTTCAAAATCTATGAACTTTTATTGCTTTCCATTAAGAATATATACTATATATATATATATATATTTGAGTTTGATATTTTTTTAGTCTTCCTTACTTTTAAAATAAGTAGTCAAGAAGGTCAATCTTTTTCATTTCTCTTCTGACCAATTTATGTGTGTGTTCATGAACTTCTCTTTCATAAATAAAATACTGGAGGCCGCTTGTAATTCAACTATGTATTGTAATTAGATTTTTTTTAAAACATAAGATGAGGAGCCTGGGAAATATAAATAAGATTTTAAAAATGCTGGATAGAAGTATAAATGAAGCATGATGACAAGACCACTAATAGTTGCAGAAGCTGGGTGATGGATACATGGAGATTCAATATAGTTTGTTTTAACACTGAATAAGTTTGGAACTTCCATAATAAAATGACTTTTTTTAAACTTATGAGCTTTATAATTAGAATAATCTGGACTCAAGTCCCAGGTATGTCAATGACTAGCTCTATGACCTTGGACAAGTTTCAATCTTTCTTAAGCTCAATGTCTTCATCTTTAAATTAAGATACTGTTCCAGGGACTTCCCTAGTGGCACAGTGGTTAAGAATCTGCCTGCCAATGCAGGGGACAGGGGTTCAAGACCTGGTCCTGGGAAGATCCCACATGCTGCAGAGCAACTAAGCCCAATCACCACAACTACTGACCCTGAGCTCTAGAGCCCGTGAGCCACAACCACTGAAGCCCATATGCCTACAGCCTGTGCTCCACAACAAGAGAAGCCACCACAACAAGAAGCCCACGCACCACAACGAAGAGTAGCCCCCCACCCGTCGCAACTAGAGAAAAGCCCGCACGCAGCAACGAAGACCCAACACACACCCTCAAAAAAAAAAAAAAAAAGATACGTTCCATTATAAAAGGTTTCTATAAAAATAAAATAGATAATGTATTTCACCTTCTAAGTACAGTTCAGGGCCACAATTTACCCATGTGGTGTCTTTGTGTTAACTAAAACAGATTCCCTTCCCCAAGACATCTTGCTGCCATTAAAAAATGATTTGAACATATGCATTTAAGTTGACTACAAAGTGAACAGGGTTCCAGTGTTGTGCAGTACACAGCATGCTCAACCGTATACATCAGCACTAAGTTGTCACAAAGTTAAGTGCCAAATACATTGTTGTTATAATTATTCCTAGACAGCAAAGCCATATAAGAATGGAAGAAAGTTGGGACACTGAAATTACACATCAGTTAGTGCACAGGAAAGGAATTTCTGTCTCCTTAAGATTCCAGACCACACCCCCACCCCTGACTTGATCAACTTTCTGTTTTCATACAATCAAAATTTCCTTTTAAACCATATTTGTTAGTTAGGAAGCGAGAACAGTATACCACAGCTCTAACCATCAGCCTCTCCACGAGAAAGTACTGGCAGCTCCGGACCTCTCACGTCACTTTCAAGGGTTCCCTTTTGATTTTATCCCTAATTGTCCTTTTTTTTTTTCTATTACGTTTTTCCTTGCAATACAGCTGCTTAAATCATTTCTGTTCAGAGGAAATGGGATATTTAGACAAACTCCATAAATACAAATGTCATTTGAAATGGACAATGGGCAAAGTTTCACATTTTCTGAAACTGCTGAGCAGAGATACATTCATTTTATGAATTGTGAGACTGTGTTGAGTAGAATACTAATGAGATACGGAGACTTAGCATACGTTATAACATGTCACTGTTGCACTTTGTGAAATTGAGATTAGAGGATAGCACAAGTGGTTTCCACTATTATGAAATGAATATATTATCCTTAATATGATTATGTCTGCTTTGTAATTCCATGAACCAAAGTCACACCTCTTACATCAACAAAAAATACAGAGCTGAGAATATAACTTTTGACCCTTTATTTTTATTGACCTAAAACCCACTTAGAAAGTAATTTATTAATTATAGATATCTTCTCATCATAATTTTATTTTTTAAAAATAAATTTATTTATTTTTTTGGCTGTATTGGGTCTTCTTTGCTGCGTGTGGGCTTTCTCTAGTTATGGCGAGCGGGGGTCACTCTTCATTGCAGTGTGTGGGCTTCTCATTGTGGTGGCTTCTCTTGTTGTGGAGCATGGGCTCTAAATGCATGGTCTTTAGTAGTTGTGGCACGTGGGCTCAGTAGTTGTGGCTCACGGGCTCCAGAGCGCAGGCTCAGTAGTTGTGGCACATGGGCCTAGCTGCTCCGCAGCATGTGGGATCTTCCTGGACCAGGGCTCGAACCTGTGTCCCCTGCATTGGCAGGCAGATTCTTAACCACTGCACCACCAGGGAAGTCCTCATCATAACTTTAGAATGTAATTTATTTATATGCATACTTTATACTTCACATTTAATCATCAGAGTGATCCTAGAAATTAGATACAACTTTACCCCTATATTCTGAAGGGTAAGATGAGACATGTTTATACACAGGTACATATGTTTATGTAAATATAATCACTGTATTAATATAAATTTATTTATGATATTAGATAACATGTAAAAAGCCCACGCCTCCCTCCTCTCATTGTTCTGCTATGACTTCACATTAATTAAACATTTAATGGTCATTTAATGGCCCCTTGTATCAATGTATCATTTTCATAATATTGTGCAATTTACTTATTCCTAGTATTTTTAAATTTCAATCATAGAGAATGCATCTAAAAGCATTTCTCTGTACTAAATTTCGGGCTTCTGTTTATGTATAATCATAGAGTAGTTTCCTGGAATTAGCTTTCTTGATTAGATCATTTGAATTCCTGTATAACTATTGTTACATGTTACCTCTTTATCTTTTAAAAAGAATATACCAATTTATCATGGCAACAGTAATGTAACTATGGTCCAGTCGGCTTTGTAATAACAATTATATTTATTCTGTTAGAGTAAAACCAGTGCTGGGATGTTGTTTTAAATACACATTTCTTTGATCAATCACAAGGGTGTATTACTATTTGCCTTTCATACGTTAATTGCCTATTTGTATCCATTTACTTTTTCGCAATTCACCACTATGCATGAACTGTCTATTTAAGCTTTTTCTATGCTTGATAGTATTTTCCAAGAGTAAATAAAAAAGGAAACAAACCAAAAAACCTGTTCCATTAGCACATGTTCAGAGTTTCCACGATGCCAGCTTTCTAATTGACTAGGCTTAAATGGCTAAATGTATGGAACAATGTGTTCTACTAGAGAACTACTCAGATCCTTAGAGCAGGCCTTTTTTTTTTTTTTATCCCCAGAAGATTTCTTTTTTTTTCCCCCAGATTTTTTTTTTTCTGGTAAATATTTTAAAATTCATGGGGACTTCCCTGGTGGCACAGTGGTTAAGAATCTGTCTGCCAATGCAGGGGACAGGGATTCGATCCCTGGTCTGGGAAGATCCCACATGCTGCGGAGCAACCAAGTCTGTGCGCCACTACTGAGCCTGCGTTCTAGAGCCTGTGAGCCACAACTACTGAGTCTGCGTGCTGCAACTACTAAGCCCGCGTGCTACAAGTACTGAAACCCACACATCTAGAGCCCTGCTCCCCAACCAGAGAAGCCACTGCAATGAGAAGCCCCCACACCACAACGAAGAGTAGCCCACGCTCACCGCAACTAGAGAAAGCCTGCGTGTGACAACGAAGACCCAATGCAGCCAAAAATAAAAAAAAAATTAAATGCATTGATAAGAGCCAAAGACAGATCCTAGACAGCACAAACATTATTTGCTGTGTCATAGCTCTGAGCTCTGTTTCTTTACAATAATACTTCCCTGGGTTATAGCTTTTATCCCTCAAATTAGAGTAGAGACAACTCTTGAATAAGGAAGTTAAAATATATTCCTCAACAATGATTAAGATCAGAGTAAGGCACAGAGAAAGATGAGATTTATCCTAGGAAAAGAAGTCTTTAGAATTTATCCTCATTTGTAGACACAAGGGCTGCCAGTCATTAAAGGGTTTCCAAAATCTCAAAATAAATTGCCTGGAAAGGGCCCAACTCTAGGATAAAATTACTTCAAAATACGTTTGAAGAATTTTTTATAGTTTTAGACCCCTGCAGAGACCTATACCACTTAGAAATGGCCCATCAATGTTGCTCTCATGTGGACTCCCTGATGGCAAAGTGCAAAGTGTCGGAATAGTCTTCAGGAGACTCAGGTTGGCAAGAAAGTCACTGTCCAACTCTCACCCTAAAATATGTTAAATGTTGGCCAAATCAGTTGATAAATTCTCCTTCTCTAGAGACTGTAATGAATGAAACTGTGAATAAGTAAACAGTTCAATTTAATTCAACACTATGTATATTCTCCTAGCATTGTTTTATTTTTAATTAGGCCAGCAAAGGATTAAAAAATTGTCAGAAAGTATATACTTTTGCTCTTGAATATATTCATTTGCTCTTTACAGAAGTAATGAATTTCCAGCTCAGTTTAATTCTTTAAGCTAAAAAACCAGTTCAAGATTTTAAATAGTCCTTTTGAAATAGGAGGGAAGGGGGCAGGGCACAACTTTAAAAGAATGACATAGCCATAGGACATGACAAAAACTGGTTAGAACCAACTAGGTCCAAGGTGGTGGAAGATTTGACTTCCAATGGACCTTGAGCCTCACTATATGCTCATTGTAATACATTAGCATGCTAAGTGACACACCCACCAGCACCTTGACATTTCCAAGGCTGACCATCAGAGATCAAAAAGTGAGTGGTGGCCCAATTCCTGGAACTCTCCATGCCTTCCCCAAAATATCTGGGATAATCCTTACACTCATTAGCCTGTGAAATTACCTAGTCCATAAAAACTAACCACCCCATATTTCAGGACCTCTCGCCTTCTGAGATGGACCATCCCCACACTCTGTCTGTGGAGTGTGTTTCTCTCTAAATAAATCCACTTCTTACCTATCACTGTGTCTCTCACTGAATTCTTTCTGTGACGAGACATCAAGAACCTGAGCTTCATTAATTCCTGAGACCAGGTATGTGATCTCAACCAAAAACCATGGGTTCAAGTCCCAATCTGGGTTACACAGTTTCACTTTCTTAGGGAAAAGTAAATTCATAAACCTGGGAACCCACCTAACATTGTAAGAACAACACAGAAAAGTGGCAGACTCATACTGCACGCCCTGCTTTAGCAGTGGAGCATAGTACACTCAGTAAAATCATGTTTTGAAATCCATACATTTGTATCACTTACCACCTGTATTGACTTCTGTTCATTCTTCTCTGTATATTGAAAGAGACTGAGAAAATATATGGTCTTTTAGCAGCTTTTAAACTTTGTTGACAGATTTTAATAAATAATAAACTAACTTTTTTCTAAACAAACTTTTGTTGCTTTTGTTACTTTCTTTTCCCAAAGTAGAATTACTAGAACTGTGATAGCAACAACCATTTTATATTTTAAAATACATTATAATTTTAATAATCTTTATAGTTTCAGATTGTTTTAGAGTTTTTAAAATACTTACAAAGGCCTTATCTCATTTGGTTGGTATTCTCACAGCAACTGTATTTATGGAAAGGGGTTAGGAGCCTGTAGTCATACACAGAGAAACTGACTCAGTGAGGTCAAGAACTTGTCCATGGTCATTCATTAGATAAGGGCAAAACTGGAGCCAGCAGTCAGGCCAAACTTGATGTCCCGGAGGGGTATGTCCATCAGACCAGCCTAGACCTAACCCAGGGTCTGCCACTCACTAGCCCTGTGATAGTGGGTGATAAGAAAATACAGCCACCATGGAGAACAGTATAGAGGTTCCTTAAAAAACTAAAAATGGAACTACCATATGACCCAGCAATCCCACTACTGGCCATATACCCTGAGAAAACCAGAATTCAAAAAGAGTCATGTGCCACAATGTTCATTGCAGCTCTATTTACAATAGCCAGGACATGGAAGCAACGTAAGTGTCCATCAACAAATGAATGGATAAAGAAGATGTGGCACATATATACAACAGAATATTACTCAGCCATAAAAAGAAATGAAATTGAGTTATTTGTGGTGAGGTGGATGGACCTAGAGTCTGTCATACAGAACGAAGTAAGTCAGAAAGAGAAAAACAAATACCGTATGCTAACACATATATATGGAATCTAAGGGAAAAAATAAAGTCATGAAGAACCTAGGGGTAAGACGGGAATAAAGACACAGACCTACTAGAGCATGGACTTGAGGATATGGGGAGGGGGAGGGGGAGGCTGTGGCAAGGTGAGAGAGTGGCATGGACATATATACACTACCAAGCGTAAAGTGGATAGCTAGTGGGAAGCAGCCGCGTACCACAGGGAGATCAGCTAGGTGGTTTGTGACCACCTAGAGGGGTGGGATAGGGAGGGTGGGAGGGAGAGAGAAGCAAGAAAGAAGAGATATGGGAACATGTGTATATGTATAACTGATTCACTTTGTTATAAAGCAGAAACTAACACACCATTGTAAAGCAATTATACTCCAATAAAGATGTTAAAAAAAAAAAGACAAGAAAATAACGGGGTATTTAAATGAATGTTTGTAATTTCTTTAAAGATACAGGGATTCTTTTAATTGTACACATGCCAGAATCCTTTCTCTGTTTATTTTCAGATGCCTCATCCTTGTTTTGCTACTTTTATGATTTATGTTTTTCTGTAAGCACAACAATCTATTTTACTTTACAACCCACATCTTTATTGTTTACATTATGTACAAGGGAATTGTAATCTGTCTTTTTAAAACGCTGTTCTAGGAAATCTAGCCTGTCTCTGGCTTGTTCACAAAGTTGCACTCTTTTTTTGCGTACGCGGGCCTCTCACTGCCGTGGCCTCTCCCGTTGCGGAGCACAGGCTCCGGACGCGCAGGCTCAGCGGCCATGGCTCACGGGCTCAGCCGCTCCGCGGCATGTGGGATCTTCCCGGACCGGGGCACAAATCCGTGTCCCCTGCATCGGCAGGCGGACCCTCAACCACTGCGCCACCAGGGAAGCCCTGTACTTGTAGCCTCTTTTGCTTGCTGTCTGTTGGGCGAAGTCACGCTCAGCTTCTCACCATGTGACATCTCTCTATTAAGCTATTTATCTCATAAAAGAGCAGGTGAGAGAGGGAGAGGGTGAGCAAAGACTGCCTTTGGTAACTTAGTATCAGAAGTGATACCTCATCACTTTGTCATATTCTAGTCATTGGAATTGAGTCATTAGGTCCTGCCCATTCTCAGAGAGGGCATTACACAGAGGATGAATGCCACAAGACAGGGATTATCAAGAGCAATTTCAGAAGGTGTCTACCTCAGACACACAGATTTAAGTGAAGAAATAACACTGCATTCACAAGCAGAAGACATAATCATATATGTAGAGAATGCTACAGGAGGAGCCCCCCAAAATGCTACTAGAACTAACAACTGAGTTCAACAGGGTTATAAAATACAAGAGCAATATACTGAAATTTATGTCTACATGCTAGCAACAGCTAATATTAATTTTTAAAATACCATTTACAATGGCATCAAAAATACATTAAAGTGTAACAAAATATGTACAAGATCTATACATTGACAACTACAAAACACTGCTGAGAAAATTAAAGAATAGCTAAATAAATGGAAAGATATACTATGTGTATCAATTGGGAGGTTCAATAAAGGTGTTAATTCTTCCCAAAATTGATCTATAGACTCAATGAAATCCCTATCAAAATCCTAAGTACTTTTGTAAAAATTAATAAGATGATCCTAAGTTTTTGGAAATATAAAAGATTAAGAATATTGATATTTTAAAAGAAAAATAAAGATAGAGTAATCACAGTACCTAATTTCAAGAATTACTCTAAAGCTAAAGAAATCATGACAGTGTTGTTGTATAGGCATAAGAATAGACATATAGACCAACAGAACAGAATACAGCTTCCATATCTCAGTATTCAGTTGATCCTTTAAAAAGGCAAACAACTTAACCCAATGCAGAAAAAAGAATCTTCTAAAAAAATTTTGTTGGAGCAATTATAGACCTACACATCAAAACATTTAAAAATAACCTAGAACTTTGCTTTATACCACAAAGAAAATTCAACTCTAAATATATCATAGATCTAAATATGAAACCTAGAACAATAAGCCTTTAAACAAAATATACAAGAAATTGTTTGCGACCCTGGTATAAGAAACTATTTCTTAGGACACAAAAAATGTGCATAAATTTAGAAGTGATAAACTTAATTTCATTTAATTTGAAAACTTCTGCCCTTCAAAAGATACTATTAAGAAAATTAAAAGGCAAGCTAACTACTGGAGAAATTAACAGGTATATATTTAATCAAAATGTTTTACTGAAATATACAAAGAACTCTCTCAATACAGTAACAACAAAAAATAGTCACTCATAATGGTCAATATATTTGCATATATACCTCACACAAGAAGGCATATAAATGGCCAATAAGCACATGTAAAGATGTGCAAATCATTAATTATCAGGAAAATCCAAATGAAAACCACAATGTGATTCTCCTACACATTAATTAAAATGGATAAAATTTAGGAGGAAGACAGTATTATGTGTTTGCAATGATGTGAACTAACTGGAGTGTATATACATTGCTCTTGGGAATATACAATGGTAGACATGAAACAGAGCAGGACCCTATGGTCCTTGCCCCCATGTCCTCAGCCTGCCTTCTGTCTGTGGAAAAACTTTAGCAAAAGAATAAGTTTAATAGGAGATGTGAGAAAATGCAGAAGCAAAGACAAGCTGTCGAACAATACTAAATAATAATAGTTTAGTCATTAAGCAAAGTCAAGGACCTTTAGTTCCTTCTCAAGGGCTATAGGTAATATTCTGAGCCACATCCTGGGAGCTGTCTTATAGATACTGAAACCCCCGCCAGGTGGAAGAAGTTACTACATGATGACCAGATTGTAGCCATGACGTAAGCTGCCACCATTCCGAGAGCTGGCCTCAAAGAAATGGGAACAAACCGACCCTGGAACTGAAGATTAACTGTACCTAAAACAATCAAGATGACATTGGTCAGACCACCGCATGACCAATTTCAAGATGACTGTCAGAGCTGACCGTGCTGTTTCTGCATGTAGCCCCCTCCCTCCGTCTATGAAAGCTCTTGCCCACTGACTGTCAGTGGGGGGACGTCGGCCTTTGGACAGGGGTCCCACTGCTGGCATCCAAAATAAAGCAAACTTTCCTTTCCACCAACCTTGCTTCTTTATTGGCTTTTGAGCGGTGAGCAGCCGGACTCTACTTTCAGTTACAGAAACACTTTGAAAAGAGTTTTGCAGTTTCTTAAAAAGTTAACCACATACTTAACGTACAACCTGTAAATCATACTTATGGATTTTTAGCCCAGAGGAATCAATATTTTAGACAAATTAAAATATATCAACTCAAATAATTGTATATAACTATACTGGCTGCATTCATAACTCTAAAACTGGAAACAAGGTAAATGTATTCCAATTAAAGAATAAACAAACTAATATATAGTGGAATTCTACTCAGAAATTGATATGAAAATTTACTGCTACACACAGAAACATGGATGAATCTCAAAATATCATGCTGAAGTGAAATAAGCCAGACATAATGGAGATACGATATGATTCCATTGATAGAGACTGCTGAAAAGACTAATATAATTTATAGTGACACTAAGGAGAGAAGCAGTTGCTTAGGACTGGAAGTAGAGATTCTGAGTGGAAAAGAGCTAATGGAAACTTTTGGGGAGTAATGGAAATATTCTATTTCTTGACTGTGATGGTTACTTGACTGTATACACTTTCCAAAAGTTATTACTACACACTTGAAATGGATGCATTTATTACATATTAATTTCACCTCAATAAATTTGAAAATATCCATTTCTTTAATTTCCAGAGGGCAGAGATAAAAGAGTTTTCTCTACCATTTCACACCTAGTTGGCTTCTATATAAGTCTACAGTTAGATTTCCCAACAAATTGTCAGTGTCCTTCTGTACCTTCCCCTTGGCCCTAGTCCCTACTCCTAGATTGTTACCCTACCTCAACTTTCTCTCTGGGTAGTTTATTCTACAAAATCTTCTTACGCTATTTTTGGATCAAACATAGACTAGCTTTGAGTCACTGGATCTGCAACGGTCATCTGATACTTTAAAGCTATTCTCTTCCTCTGGGTGATTCCTAATTCCATTTCTCATATTCTTTCAGGTTTTCACAACTCCTATTGTTACGTTAAAAACAGTAACTCAATTTAGTAATTCAGCTTTGTGGACTTAAACTATTTAGATGATGTGATTAAGACTTTAAAAAAATAGATAAATAATGGTACAGTAATTGAGGATGGGGAAGGTGGTGCCTGATCTGTCTCACAGAGCCCTGGAGGATGGGTAGGAATTTTTCAGTTTAGGGAATGGGAGTCAGGTGGGGAGGTCATATTGGCCACTGATGAGATAAGGCTTTAAGTAGCATTTGATCATCTATCTGTTGTAAACAGATAAAGGCTAGAATTAAAAAACAAAACAAAACAAAACAACATTCTTACTAGAAGAACCTATACAATGTATAGTGTTATGGGATTTAAAAAAATGCTATGTCTATTTTAAATTAAATTTCCAAAATTTATATAATTTATGTGAGCTAGATTCTTTATAGTCATTCATGACTTGAAGATTGCATTCCTGAGATGTGAATCAGAACTCTGAAGTTTACAATGCCATAAAGGAGCAGACTAGCCATGATGCCATAGTTGAGTAGAAATATTTTTCTATTTTGTATCTCTCTGTTCATGATTAAAATCCACAATAGAGCATATGTTGGGGGAAGATTAGGTTAGGAGCCAACCCTCTTTCTCTATCAGCATAGTAAGAGGAGATAGGTTTCTGCAGTGAGAGGCATTCTCCCCAATAATACTATAAAACAGGAGAGTCAGGAGTAATTTTTTACCACAGAAAATCAATATATTAAGCAAGGGAATGTATGCTGAGGCCCTCACCTGCTAAAAATTACTGAACAGCCAAAACAGATGGATCACAGGAGAGAGAAACCTTTTTCATCCCCCGTACGGCAGTCCCATGGACATTCTATGTAATATAAAAAGCCACAGCAACACTATATATGTTCAGGGAAAAGAGTCTTGTGACAGGCATCCATGTTTACTAGCTAGTGTGGTTTAATTTGCTTCTACTGCTTTCTGAAGCTTTCCATTTTAAAATAACTCCCTTAGAAAACTTAGTCCTAGTTGATAAAACATGCCTTTTAATGATACACCAGAAAAAAAGATAAAGTGATTAAAAGCATGTCTCCCGTGATCATGGGTTGGGAGTATGCTTTTTCTTTGAATCACCACACTGCACAGGCAAATAAATCATTTTCTAACTTGATACATGCACAGGGTCATGTATTTTCAAAATGAATTCTAATATTAAATACAGTGGCTATTAAAAAAGAAAGGAAAACAAATACTGAGATGACAGACATTGGTCACTATAGTTGAAGGCCACTTCATCCTACTAAATTTGCACAATAAAATAAACCCAAAAGAGGTTTGAGGTCATGAGAAACAGAAGAATATCTATACCTCTGCTCTGCTTTAAAGATAGTTGCCGGGGCTTCCCTGGTGGCGCAGTGGTTGAGAGTCTGCCTGCCAATGCAGGGGACGCAGGTTCATGCCCCGGTCCAGGAAGATCCCACATGCCACGGAGCGGCTGGGCCCGTGAGCCACGGCGACTAAGCCAGCGCATCTGGAGCCTGTGCTCTGCAATGGGAGAGGCCACAACAGTGAGAGGCCCGCGTACCGCAAAAAAAAAAAAAAAGATAGTTGCCAATTTTTATTGGATATTGTTATTTAAATTATTTTTATTTTTGTTTGTTTTAAGTGAGGTTTTAGTTGATCTAGTACTGTGATGGTGAAACCGTGCACCTCAAATTGGGACTTGAACCCATGCGGCCGGGACTCGAACCTGGCCAAAACCCACGGTCTTCCAACTGAGATCACACACCTGGTTTCAGGACTTAATGAAGCTCATGTTCTTAATAACTCCTGGCAGAAAGAATTCAGTGAGAGAGAAAGTGATAGGTAAGAAGTGGATTTATTTAGAGAGAAACACACTCCACAGACAGAGTGTGGGCCATCTCAGAAGGTGAGAAAGGCACCAGGCTATGGGGTTGTCAGTTTTTATAGGGGTGGGTAATCTCATAGGCTAGTGAGTGGGAGGAGTATTCCAGCTATTTTGGGAAGGGGCGGGGATTTCCAGGAATTGGGCCACCGCCCACTTTTTGATTCTTGGTCAGCCTTGGAACTATCATAGCACCTGTGAGTGTGTCATTTAGCTTGCTGATGTGTTACAGTGAGTGTATACTGAGGCTCAAGGTCTAGTGGAAGTTGACCTGTCTGCCATCTTGGATCCATTTGGTTCTAATCAGTTTACGTCATGTCCCTGGACTATGTCATTCTTTCAAAGGTTGTGCCCTGCCCCTGTCCCTTCTGTTTCAATGGTAACTATTTAAAATAATCTGTCACCCCCCCCATCCCGCCAACAGCTTACTGTTGCAATATAAGAATTCCAAGAAACAGCTGCCATGTATCAATAATCTCACTTGATTTGCAAGGGCAACTGCCGCCGAATTTTCTGATCATGATGAATCACAATGATAATGAGGCAGTGAATGGGAGACAGGTTTATGGTGAGAAACGTTTTGTCACACTGTCCTCAAATTTTGGAAATTCTGCTATTAGCTTCAGAATTAGGAGATAAAGTTACTCTAGTGACTTTAGCAAAGGAATAAATTACTGTGCCCGGCAACAAATAACACTGAACGTTTTTCAGAGAATCATTTCTCTGCTCATTAGCATCTTACCAATGAATTACCTCACAGCTACTTGAATGGAATACTACAGCACATTCTCTCTAGAGCATATAAAGGTCAGGGTTTCTTATTTTTGGTTTCATGCATAATTAAGTGAATCAGAAAATAACTCAGACTAATTAATTCATATGTTTCTCTTCTCACCATCATTTTAGAAATGCTAAGGGCAAAATGTATGACCCCCAAGTCACTTAATTCACTAAAGAAATATTTATAAGCAAGTATTTAGAGAGTCAACAAATTCTGTTGCAAACTAGCAGAAAGAGAAGCCTTTCTGTGTGTGTGGTTCTTTTCTTGTTTGTTTGTTGTTTTAAGACAGTGGGCTAAAAATTCCAGAATCAAGAGATATATGTTATCCTTCAATTACTTTCCTCTTAACTTCCTTGTCTGACCAAGGAGCTGATTTAGAACACACGATGATTGATGACTCCCCTTCTGCAAAATACATCACTGCTCTTCCCAGACATTTCCAATGATGAATAGAAATCTTGTGTGCAGTCCAACCTAAGGGAATGATTGAATCATTTGGAAGAAACTTAGAAATATATAGAGGTGCTATAACTGATATAAAGTAAAGGGGATATACTGACATTTTCAGAAAGAGACCTGATCATGCAACCTTTCAGCCACACCATTTATGTGTTTGAGAGAAGCTGTGAGACAGAAAAAAACACTTGCTTTTCTGAAAAAGAGACAGAGGATCAGAATTTACAGCACTTCTATTTTATAAAGAATAATTGTCCCATGCTATAAAGCATGTCATGTCACTTTCATAATTAAACTGGAAAATGATTTCTCTCTGCCAGTGACTTGAATCCATACCTCTGACCACTATGTATCCTTCCTGCATGAAGAAGTCAAGCAATGCTGATCTTTGCTCATTAGTGACTCGTCTTAGGCTTCTCAGAAGTGCATGACCTTGAAAACTAAAGTTAGCAAAGTGTGACAGAAAAGTAATATTCCACAAACACCAAAGTGGCAGCACATGAAGTGGCACCATTTGACTGAAATAATCCAAAGTGAAATTTAGGCATGCACCAACTTCCTTGGTTTAATGCTTCATTTCTGATGTATATTTTTAAATAGATAAATGTAGACATACTTTCTGAATAAGTGATATAGTTCTCCAATTTTTCCATTCTTTTAGAGAATATCTTTCAGAGGGGAATCCTCTCTTTCCATGGTCAAAACTTTGACCCTGATATGTACACTTTTTAAATATTTTGCATATGCAATCTCCAGGACATAGTAGAACTGTCCTTTAGCTGGAATGGGAGAGTGAAAGTTTTTTATCTTTTACTCCTTCATCTTACAGATTCAGTAAGTTGCTTGAATTTGGTTTTGCAGTGAGTTCTTTTTTTCTTTTTTTTTTTTTTTTAATAAAATAACTCTGGTTTAAGGTCTCCTAACTGGGAAACACAAAAGTTTTAATTTTGTTAAATATGCACATATTTTTTTTCTACCTTACGGAAGTCAGCAGATAGTATTTTAAGTGGTATACACCACTACAATCAAAGGAGAAATTCTGCTTGTAACTTACTCTCTACTTTGGAATCCTAAGACTCAAACTGGAGAGAGTCAAGAACTGGCCAGCCCCAAAGTCTAATTCATACTAATTGAACTTCACTTAAGGCTGTGGTAAAAAAACAGAATGCCTTCAGATGACACCAGGGCCAGACTCTAAATTTTGGCAAACACATTGCTGACCTTGAGCAAGAATCAATTACCCAGATGATCTCAGTCCCGTGTGTGTGTGTGTGTGTGTGTGTGTGTGTGTGTGTGTGTGTGTGTGTGTGTGTGTGTGTGTGTGTGTACACCTGGAAAGGACAACGGAAGAAAATTAGGGAAGTCTGAGTTAGACTGATTATTATGTAATTCTAAGTGTTAGGTGTGAAAAATGGTATTAAGATTACATAGAAGAATGTCTTTGAGATTGCTTGCCATTGTAGCCAAGGTTGAAGTGTCATTCTGACAACATCCAGTCAAATGTGTGGGTTTACTCATTCTGAAGAAAGGAAAAAAAACCAAGTATTTAACGCAAAATATCACTGTGCTTAACTTTTTTGTCTGATGTCTTGTACAAATGATCAGTTTCTTCATAATCAAATCAATTCAGTCGTGATTTTTACTCATATACTTATCCAATTCAATAAATGAATAAAGTGGATCATGATGGATCAATGCTGCAAGTGTGTCATGAAGCAAAAACTATGATCAGTTTAAGTCTGTGCACCTTGAACTAATCATAGTTTTCAAATCTAAACCAAGGAAATAAAATAGCCAAATGACCCAGAGGTGTTTAAACTTTGGTTAATGCATTTATTAAAATCGAAACTGAGTCTTTTTTCCTTTATGGATGTCTTGGTCAATGTCAGGTCAAGATGGTAAAAAAATGCTTTAGTTTCAGGGAAATCAAAGTAAGCAGTTAGGAACAGCCCTTGAGGCCTGATATAGTTGGTAGGCTGGAATTAGTTCTAAAACCAGAATCAGAGTCTCTGAAGCAGAAAAAAAGCCCCAGAGGCCATGCGTACAGCTCAGGGTCAGGGAACATATGAACGAACCAGGTCTTCAGACAATGTAGGTAAGGAAAAATCACCAGAAGATGAACACACCCCTACCCAACTATCCTAGTAGATGTGCTACTTCTTCACCTAACGCCTACGTTTTTTTGTTTTTGTTTTTGTTTTTTGCGGTACGCGGGTCTCTCACTGTTGTGGCCTCTCCTGTTGCGGAGCACAGGCTCCGGATGCGCAGGCTCAGCGGCCATGGCTCATGGGCCCAGCCGCTCCGCGGCATGTGGGATCTTCCCGGACTGGGGCACGAACCCGTGTCCCTGCATCGGCAGGCAGACTCTCAACCACTGCGCCACCAGGGAAGCCCTAACGCCTACGTTTTAATCAATGTGATTATACTTCTAAATCTCTGAATGCAGCATGATCTCTCACTTATTTGTGCCTCTATACAAGATAACAATCTCTCCCTAGTACACAGCTTTTCCTCTTCTTCAGACTTAAATGAAGTTCTAATCTTTCAGGTTTTAGTCCCCATGTTATCTCTGAGCTCCCTTTCCTTTATCTCATTGTGGAGTGGGTGCTCCCCCTTATCTCTATAAGACTGTGTACTTGCCTCTATCACAGGACTTTATTACTTTCATTCTTATCCTCAGTCTGTTCACCTGCATTTCCTTCTGAACTGTGAACTGCATCATGTGGGAGCCATAACTGATTCATCTTTGTACACTTAGCCCATGTCTTATCTATGATATATAATAAATGCAAGAAAATTTAGAATTTTAAACTACATCTCAGAAATGAGCTATCAAGCCATGAAATAAAATGGAGGAACCTTAAATGTATATTACTAAGTGAAAACAGACAATATGAAAAGGCTATATATTGTATGATTCCAACTACAATATACGACATGATAGTAAAGGCAAAACTGAAAAGACTATCAAAAGATCAATGGCTGTCAGGGGTGGGGTTGGGGGATGAATAGGTAAAGCACAGAGGATTTTTAAGGCAGTGAAAATACCCTGTATAATACTATAATGATAAACATATTTGATTATACATCTGTCCAAACCCGTAGAATATCACCAGGAGTGAGCCTTAATGTAAACTGTGAATTTAAGGTGAAAACTATGAACTTATAGATGAGAGTAAGGTAGGTTTTCGAGTTTGAATTCTACCTATCACTACTATTTTATTCTGTGGGATCCCACAAAAAGCAATAGGAGAATGAGAAAATTTCATAATATAAATAGCTTATGCCCAGTAAGTCCTCTTTCAGGCTTCGATATAAATGACTTACATCCTAAGGCTTAGGGAGGGTTGGCCACACAATTTGGGGGGTGCAATGTAAAATGAAAATCCGTGGCATCTTGTTAAAAAGAGGGGAATAAAAGTACCATTAAAGCTGCTAAAATATACAGGTGTTTCCTTTCCAAACACATTATTATTAATAAAACATAATAGGGATAATAATAGTGATCCATAAATAATAACATAAACTTACAAAACTACAGAAAAAATAGTTTTGGTGCCACATTTTTATTTTAAAAGATAAATAATACTACTTTATTAATGTGATACTTTGATCATAAGATTCTTATGGGTGGCTTTCTGCAAAATCATTGTTTGGTCATCAAAATTACAACTTATTCTCAATTGATGTATTTGAAAAGAAACAGAGACAGGCTGTGACCTGGAACCCTTTGCTGCAGTGCTTGCACCTGGACAAACATCTCCTCGAGCAACGAAATACAAATAAACTATAAGGCACTAAAAATAACTGCATGCATGCGCAGCTGGGGCAAATTATGGACAAGATACAAAAAAGACCAAAAAACCCAACTGCCACTTCTGAAGAGCCAGGAGCAAAAGCAGGGTGTCAGCAGCAAAGGCAGGTTACTGTGCACACCCCCTACACACACCACCACCACAGGGGTGGGCAAACCCCTCCGGCCCGACCCCTGGATACACCCCTACCCTCACCCCATGTAAGGAACAAGCTCGCCCCCCCTCTGGGAGTGAGTGAGGGAGCAAGGGAACCTGTTACTTGTTCTCGCTCCTCCCCTGCTGCAGCAGGGGCCTCAATAAAGCCTCGCCTGAATTTCTTATCTGGTCTCTTATCAATTTCTATTGATTAAAGAGGCCAAGAACCCCGGTCAGTAACAAAACAACACTTCAAAATAAACTTGTGTGCAATTTACACCTGACGATTCTCATGGATATTGTTTCTAAAAATATTTACTACCTCATGCAAATCAGTTTTTTGTGTTTTTGTATTGAATTTAAACTTTAAATTTATATTGTGGCATTATACTGTTCCTTCTAATATTTCCTATAAACTGTGAAGCCAAAATTGGCTTTATGATTTGTATATACAGATAGTCCCCAATTTACAATGGTTGAGTTTAATATTTTTTGACTTTATGATGCTGCGAAAGCAATATGCATTAAATAGAAACCAAACTTCAGGTTTTAAATTGTGCTATTTTCCATGGCTAGCAATTCTTGTACATACTTGCTTGTGATACTGGGCAGTGGCAGCAAGCTACAGCTCCCAGTCAGCCGTGAGACCATGAAGGTAAACAACCGTAACACCTACAACCATCCTGTACCCCAAAGAACCATTCTGTTTTTCACTTTCGATATAGCATTCAACAAATTATATGAGATATTCAATACTTTATTACAAAATAGGCTCTGTGTTAGATAATTTTGCCCAGCTGTAGGCTAATTTAAGTGTCCTGAGCACGTTTAAGGTAGGCTAGGCTAAGCTATGAGATTCATTATGTTAGGTGTATTAAATACGTATTCAACTTACAATATTTTCAACTTATGATGGGTTTATTGGGACCTAACCGCATCAAAGGTAGAGGAAGACCTGTAATTCAAAATGCCTGTTTATGAATTCTACTGCTGCATCTTCAACTGTAAGTGCCTGAGGGCTTGAGTTCACCAGTATGGCTATTATCGCCCAATCTATCTACATATATCCATTGGTCACACACATGCTCTATTTCCTACTAGACTTCACTTACAAAACACAAGTTCAAAGATAAAATTATTACAAATTTCAAGACAGCCATATCAGAGCATAAAACCAACCATGGGGCCCTTCTGAGAAAGTGGACCCTATGTGATTGCATAGGACTCAGGCCCATGAAGCTGCCTCTGGTTTTAAGATCAAAGATGGAAAGGGAATTTATGACTATAAATATGAGAGTAGCCTCGAGACCGTTGACATGCCTGGATACATATATGAGGAAAGTAAAGCCAAGAGGCCAGTTCCTATGGGTTTACCAAAAGTGGAAGGGAAAGAAAGTTAGCAGAGGACTGCTAGGCCCACCTCAAAGTGAGGCGTTGCTTGGGAGTATTTACTACATTGAAGCAAGAGAGCATTATCACCTGAACTTCCCTACCTCCTAAGCAATAGTAACATAGAGCGTTAGTAAAACATAATCCTATGAATGGATCAAATGTTAAAGAATCAGTTTAGATATTCTTCAACCCTTGGAAAGGAGCTACAGGCTTATTCATTATAAAGTACAAATGAACTCAAGTTTTGGGTCTAATCAGACCCCAAATTATAGGAATAATTTTCCTATATTCTCATTTACAGGTAATTGGCCTAACACACAGTAACTCCTCTAGAATGAATGAGGTAATTCAATCACATGGTGTTAGTATTAAATCAGAAACAATGGTGTTCATTTTTGTGCCTTCTTCTAATATCAGGAACAAGGCAAGGATGCCCACTCTTATCACTTCTATTCAACATAATACTGGAAGTCCTAGTCAGAGCAAATATACGGGAAAAAGGAATAAAAGGCATCCAAATTGGAAAGGAAGAAGTAAAATTGTCTTTTTTTTAAATGACATGATCTTATACATAGAAAATCCTAAAGACTCCTTTAAAAAAAAACAGAACTAATAAACAAATTCAGTATTTATTTCAAATTCAAGCTGCAGAATACAAAATAAACATACAAAAATTGGTTACACTCTATAAACTAATAATAAACTACCTGAAAAGAAAATTATGAATATAACCTATTAGCAATAGCACCAAAAAGAATAAAATACCTAGGAATAAACTTAACTAAGAAGGTAAAAGATGTGTATGCTGAAAACTACAAATATTGATGAAAAAAATTAAACAAGATACAAACATATGGAAAGATATCCTATGTTTGTGGGTTAGAAAATTTAATATTGTTGAAATGTCAATACAACCCAAAGTGATCTACAGATTCAATGCAATTCCTATCAATTCCCAATGGCATTTTTAAAAACACTGTTTTTCCCCCCACGCTCTGAGAGTACTATAGAATATGTCACATTGACTCAAAATCAGTTCCTGGATTATAACAAGAAATAATAATATAAGCCCTTTCCTCTTCATTCACAAAACACTTCGGATTGCTGAAAAACATTTAGTTGTCTTAGGCTAACAAGGTCCTCTTATTCTTCAGCTTCATAACCAAGCAGAATGTTTTCATAGGATCACAAATAGAGTTATCTTTTTCTCTCTTCCTCCCTCCCTCTTTTCCTTCCTCTTTTTATCTCTTTCTTTCTTAATGATTTATTATTTTCAAGATTTTGCATTGTGTCCGTGTTTTCCAAAATCTGCCTATGGAACTCAAATTCATTCACTGATAAATGTTTATTAGACACTGTATTAGATTCCTAGGGCTACTGTTAACAAAGTACCACAACCTGGGTGACATAAAACAACAGCAACTTACTGTATCATAGTTATGGAGGCTAGAAATCTGAAATAAGGTGTTGGCAGACCAGTATTCTTGTGAAAACCTGTAGTGGAATATTTCTGTATTTCTTCCTAGCTTCTGGTAGTTTGTTGGCAATCTTTGTCCTTTTTTTTTTTTTTTTTGGCTTGTAGAACTATCACTCTAATCCCTTGTCTTTACATGGCATTCTCTGTGGGTCTTCACAACATTTTCCCCCGTGTGTCCATCTCTCTGTCCAAGTTTCCCCTTTTTATATGCACATCAGGCCTACAGAATTCAGGAATTCAACGTCATTTTAATGAGGTCACATTCTGAGGTACTGGGGGCCATGACTTAATTATCTTTTGTGTGAGGACACAGTCCAACTGATAATAAGCACCAATTATGTTCCAGATACTTTTCTAATGTCAGACATAGAGTGGTGAAAACACAGAATCACTGATATTTAAGGAGTTTCATTCTAAAGGAGGACGTATGAGTAAATAAATACAAAAAGAAGTTATATGATATCAGGTAGTATTGAGTTATAAATAAACACATAAATCAGAAAAGAGCATAGGGAGTGTGATCAGAGATATTTTGTATGAGTTTTAGGAAAGGATTCTCCAAAGGATTCTCCAAATATCACCAAAAAGGTGACATTTTAAAAGGAATTCAAAAAAATGAGGGACTAGCCATCCAAGTACCAGGTAGAAGAGTACTCTAGGCACAGAACATATCATGTGCAAACACCTTGAAATTGGAGAGTACCTGGCATGACTGAGGAACAGCAAGTAGCCCAAGTGTGGTTGGCAGAGGAAGCGAGTAAAAGAATGGTAGCAAATGGGGATCACAAATGCCAATAAGATGGCCAGAGAAGTATATGAAAATGTTCCTAGATACAAGAAGAATGTATGACAAAATTAAACTTACATGTATACCTGTGTAACTTCCTGTTTTAATTCAACTCTCTATTAAACTCACTTGTCAATATAACTTCTGTTCTTGCCACTCTGTGTTTACTATTTAAAATACCTCCAACATTTTATTTCCCTAATATGCTTCACTTGCCTTAACCTAGTACAATTATTTCAATAATTCAATTTTTCTTTGAATTGTAGTAAATAATGTTTTCTTTTTTTTTTCTATTTCTCTACCTTTGATAACATTTCCTACTTTTTCTTTTCAAATTTGAGCATCCCTTCAAATTTCAGTCTGATGTACTGGCCTTTATTTCTTTATACTCAGTTTAATGGAAAGCTCACCAAATCATATTATTTTAATATCTACTTTTATGCATAAAGTTCTGGATTTTAAATTTTAAAAACTCAATGTCTCCTTTATACCTACTTATAATTCCCGCTATTGGAATAATTCACTTAGATACCCTAACATAAATTCAAACTCAAGTTGCAAAGGCCCATCTTCTTCAAAAGAAAATTTAGATTTACTTCCCTAGTGATATTCCCATTTATTTCTTAGATGCTATTATTCAGTCTCACCTACTTGCTATTCATCCATGTCACTTTGATTTTTCCTTGTTCCCCTTTATTCCTTTTCTCATCAAACCTTATTAATTTCTTTATTCAAAGTACTTCTCTATCATATAAAACTTCGTATCAATTGATGCAGTCGCTCACAGAAACTGAATAATATAACTTTGCATGTGGATTATCTCAATAACTCTATGAAGGCTGACATTATTTTTACTTTAGAGAGAAATAATACCTTTTTATGTATCTATATAGTAGATAACTTACTCAAAGTTGCAGGAACCTCTAGTGGAACTTAAGTACCATTCAAACCCAGAGTTCTTTCCTAGATACGTTCTGCCTATATCAAACCCAACTACTAAATTAAAGGGTAGTTAATAACAGGAGGGCTGACTTCCTCTCTGACTAATATTTGTGGTAGAGTTTAGATGCAGGAAATAAATGACCTTTTTAACAATACCATGTTAAACAATACCATGTCAAGCTGTTCCTTTTACTCCATTTGATCTTTGTAAGGTCAGTAATGGTATGTCTTTTCGTACCTTATTTTAGTAACTTGGATATTCCCTCATTTTGTTCTTAATCTGGCTTCTAGATACTGATTTATCAATTTCCTTTTTGTCTTTCTGAATAACCAAACTTTGGGTTATTGATTTTTTTCTACTGCGCTTTTAACAGTTTTATTGAAAGATAATTGACACACCATACATTCACACATTTACAGTGTAAATTCAAGATTTTTTTGCACTATATTCACAGAGTTGTACAATGACAATCAAAAACATTTTCACTGTAGCAAAAAGAAATGCCAGATCTTCAGCTATCACTTCCCAATTTCCCCTGCCTCCCCCAGCCCTAGGTAACCCCAATCTACTTTCTCTATACATAGATTTTGCCCATTCTGGACAATTCATATAAATGGAATCACATGGTACATGTGCTTTTGTGACTAACTTTTTTCACTTAGCATAATATTTTCAAGATTCATCCATACTGTAGTGTATATCAGTACTTCATTCATTTTGTATGTTATTTAAAATATTAAGTATGCATTAATTCTCTTAGATACAAGCTGAAGGACTGAGATTACAGAAAGTATGACTTACCCAGTGTCAAAGAGTAAACGGTAAATGGTGAAACTGGGTTATGAAACTAAGACTGTCCCAAGTTTATTCTACTTGCCTGAGTTGCTTAAGCATAATGATGGTAAAGATTATTCTTATAATACTCCTTGAAGAAATTATTTTTACATTCCATTTTATACCTGATTAGACCAAGACACAGGGAGGTAAAGTACCTTGCCCAAAGTCAGACATCTGGATAGTAGAGAATTAGACTGACTCCAGAGCCCCAGCTCACTCAAAACCCAACTTTGTTGCTCAGGACGCAGTGGCAGAAGAAACTAACTTTTACTGAAAAGCCAAAGAGGCATTCAGTTTGGAGAGAAAAAGTAATATGCATGCAACAAAGAAAGAAAATTTAAAAAGGGGGTTGGAAGTCAGGAGTTAATAACTGAATGTAGGAGGGAGGACCCACTTGTTTAAAAATTAAAGCATGATCCTATGGTAAGGAGACCACATTCAACCCCATTTCAAAGATGTGCATGAAAGAAGAGAGAAATTCCCAAGTCCCTTGTAGCAGCATGACTTTATGACTCTGTGAGCATCATCTCTACTTTTTGAGAATATACAATCATTTCATAATTTTTATTTTCTTGAAATCTATATTTTCTGTCTCAGCTTCAGATAAATGATCTCACTGAGTTATTTGCATAAGAACAACAAGGAATGAACAGATGGCTGTCTAAGTATCTATTGTCTTCTGAATGTAGATATAATTCATCATTATGTATGGCCTCTTACAGAAGCTACAAAACAATACAAATTCAAAAGAAAAACACAGGCCCTGAATACAACATAGGTGTTAAAATTACTGAATTAGATCCAATAGATATTTAAAGTTGGATAGATATTCTAAGAAGATACTGAGGAAAACTGCAAGATGCAGAAATATATGTATAATGTGATATTCATGTAAATTGGAACAATTCACCGAAAAATATTTGCCTGTGAATGAACATGTGTGGAACAAAGGCATAAAACATGAATGGAAAAGATATACTCTACTGTCAGATTCTTAAGTCACATCTAGAAAAGGTCTCTGAGGAGGTATAAAGAAGACAAACTCTAAATGTATTATTTTATCTCTTAAAGAAAATATCTTGAGTAAACATGGTAAAAAAATTGAAATGTGTTAGTATTTTGATAACAAATATATGTTAGTTAAAAGGTCTATCACTGGATAGACTCCTGAGAATTTATACCATAAAAATAAAAGTGTCAATGCAACAATACTGAAACGACTCAATATGTCATATCAATACCATGTAATCAATTTTTAAAATATCAGATGTCCTTGGAATGATTTCCATGAGAAATCATGATTTCCATATTAAGGGAAAAAAGCCAAAGTCAGAGAAGTATGTACATATTTTCTGTAAAACTATCATGGCAAAAAATACCTGTGTAAGAAAATGTGTAAAGAATTAAATTAACACAGAGCACAAGGGGTGGGGTGTGTGTTTAAATAGATTATTTAAGACACCCAGGAAACAAGAGGGAGTCATAATTCAGACCTCAACTATTAACTGCAATTTTACACCTCCCCTATTTTTTTCTTATGGGGTCTAACTGAGGTGAGATACCAGAACTGAAAAAAAATTTTAAAAAAAGAAATCTTCAAAAATGACACATATTGGGCTTCCCCAGTGGCACAATGGTTGAGAGTCCGCCTGCTGATGCAGGGGACACGGGTTCGTGCCCCAGTCCAGGAAGATCCCACATGCCGCGGAGCAGCTAGGCCCATGAGCCGTGGCCGCTGGGCCTGCGCGTCCGGAGCCTGTGCTCCGCAATGGGAGAGGCCACAACAGTGAAAGGCCCGCATACCGCAAAAATAATAATCATAATAAAAAAAATAATTAAAAAAAAGACACATATTGAAGACATGTATCATTTGTTAACTTCCAAGTTGATTATTTATACCAATGTCTTTTATTTAAAAAGAGAAGCTTGTAAAGTAAATCTAAATGTGTGTTAGCTAATTAAAATGAACACACTCACTTCATATTATAGTGTCTCTGCAAAAATTAATCTAAGACGTATACAGCAACTAATGTACATTAATAATAGTAATAATAATAATGAGAAGGAGGAAGAGGAGAAGAAGACAATGTTTCATATCAGAAATTCAAGCCAGTAGACAGCAGAGCCCAAATCAAAGAGTAGAGTCCTGACACTTTATCTGGCCATTACAAATACAGGACAGTGAGGATGAAGGAGAACAGGTGTGCAGCAAGCGGAAAACGATGTGATGTATGACCACGGTGCCAACCAGTGCATGATACCCCAGGAAGACACGTAGCAGGCTGTTCTGCAGGTGCGTTCACTTGGCCCATAGAAATTTTCCATGTGGACGACAAAGAGAAACCATTCCTACCTGGAAAGGGGAAGAGGAGGAATGCATTTGCTTAGCTCACTCCCATTTCCTGTCTGCCACTGTTCAAAGTCCACTCCATAGGGAATTAACTCCTCTGCACTTCAGGGTTGCATCAAAAGCCTTCTTTAGAATAAGATATGGTATGTCAGATCTGGTATCCTGAATCTGAAGCAGAGGGACAGCAGAGTGGGTGGAACCCAAAGGGAAAGAATAAGAACAAGTGTAAGAGCAGGAAGGGATAATTGAGGGAATCAGAGAAAGCACACAAAGACCCTGTCCACTACAACCAGCTTGAGTTAAAATATAGACTGCAGTTAACCTAGGAAGGAGTGATTAGAAACATTGCCTTTGGCAGATATAATTTATTTCCATAAAGTAATAACAAAATAAACATAGCCAATTTAATTTGGGACTATGAAATGTATTACTTAAAGAGTAAGAAAAACTCCTCAACAGAGAAAAGGGAATCTCTTAAATAGATCTGATGTAAAGAAGCCAAATGGTTATAACCTGTTTATTCAAAGTTTAACAGTGTATTCTAGTGAATTAAAGAGAACGTCTTCACTAAAAAAAAAAAAATGAGACCTAAGAATTTTTAAAAATGTATTTCAATATGAGACATGTAGTCTACTAATATTGGGTTGGCCAAAATGTTCATTCAGGTTTTTCCATAAGATGTTACTTTTTGGCCAACCCAATATTTTAAAAGAAAGTTTATTACCAAAAACAGATGACATTATTTCAGAACAAGAGGGCCTTGCTATCTCGATTCTGTGGTACTTCATTTTACCACACCAGCTAAAGTGGGCTTAAAGTATGATTCAGTTTAATTCTCTCTGGATTATACTATGCTTTGCAACATTTTTTAGACAGAATAATACCATGTTCAAAGACCTCATGGCTAGGAAGAAGTTGACACATTCAAAGAACAGAAATAAAACAGTATGGCCTGATAATACATAGACTCTATTAATGGCTTTGGTTATTACTTTAAGAGAGAAGCTAATAAAATATATATATGACAAAGACTATTGGCTGCTACGTCTATTAGAGCGTGGTAAGAGTGGAAGCTTGGAGATGATTCCAAAGAACTACCTCCCAAGAATCTGTGCCATAGCAGGAGGTAGCCCTCATCCAAATGAGTGGTTGATGTGGAGATGCAAAGGCAGCATCCCTTTTCCGTAAGTCAGTACAATTCTGAAGGGCCATTCCAACGTCATATTCCCCCTGAGATTAGTTGAAGACTTTGTGGCATACGCTTCAGAATTATATTTTTCCTGTGCCACATCCCATTTTTTTCCTTCCCTGACAGGTATTATTCTAGAAACACTTGCGATCACATGTACATGCACACACCATTGTAGAGTCCATTTCCAGGAAACAGATAAAAGTCATAGATTTTGTTCAATTTCAATAAATAAACTAAATACACATTTCTTCACCAGTCCTATCTAAGGCCACTACTATAAAACAAAATCTGAATATCCTGGGAATTTGATGACTCTAAGCATAGATTATTTGCCTTTGACAGGAAACCCAGATGTTTGCTAGGTTTTATTTCCAAATTCCTGGGGGAGGGGAGGATGAATTTTTTCGAGGAAAATCTCATTTCTAGATCTATTCATCAAGAAGAGACACATATCATTGGAATGTGTTCATTTTATGCACCGATGATACTCAGTATAAGCACATATATCAATGGTCCTTTTGCAATAATGCACATTTCACTGAAAAATTCATGCATATGATATAGTATATGCCCATTTTGAAAATAAGTAATTTGTTACTTTATATTTTGTGATGGCAGCCTGAACCAAGTTAAGCATAGGAAATGTGTTATGATTATATTCCTAATATCTGTTATCTGCAGTGAAGATCTGCAGTGAAGCACTGAAAAGATCCAAATGTGATTATTAGGTTGGTAGAAGTTTAATACTTTTTTTCAGTAAGATTAATATGTAAAATTCAGTGGACCTTCATGTGACATGAGATTTATGTGTGTCTCTCTTAAATAGCTTAAAATTTTACCTTTTCAATCAGGTACCTATGTCATAAATCTTTTTCAACATTCTGATGAAGGTCAACAGAAAGCTTTCTATTCAAGCTCATTCAATTTCTCTCTTTGCTAACTGTCTTTTGATTCCCTTTCACCTGGTCTTCCACTCTCTTAGCTGTCTCTTAACTGGTCCTTTATTCTCTTCAGCTTTCTATCTCTCTCACAGCTGCTGAATTGACTTTCCTTACTTATAGCTCTTATTATGTTTAGTTTCTGCTCAGAAACCTTCATAACTGCTATTGTCCAATACAGAGTCAATATAGAGTCAAAACTAAAAAGTTTAGCTTTCAAAACCTTAGGGATTTGGCTCCAGTCTGCTTTCCAGTCTTGTCTCTCACTGACATATGAAACCCTGCATATCAGCTCCAACTCAAATCTTACTTTTACCCCAAAAATTTCCTTAATTACATCAGACTTAGCTCCTATAAACTCAATCTCTAATGAGTTATAGCTCCCTTTGGACAATCACTTCACTGCACACAGCATCAAAGGTTACTCATATACATTATTTCTGAAACTTCAAAGGCCATAAACAGGGAGAAACTTATTTTAAAGCTGATTTTGTCCTTTTTCACTATCCGGATTGTTGGAGAAGGAAGAGAGGGACCCCAGGGACTCCTCCTAAGTTTTGCAAAGAAACTGAACACAATAATTTAATTTGGCATGTTTTGTTATGCAAAAATAATAAACTAAAATCCTGGGCTTTCAGGGGTAAAGAACTTCTAGTCAATGGAGAACTAAATTGCTGAACATAACAAGTTTGTCTGTTTTTAAATAGTCATGGTGTTGGGGAGGGTGATAATTATGATGATGACTGTGATGACCAGAATATCTATAGGAGCTTTGAGCCTGGCTGGACGCTCGAGCCAGATACATGATCAGGGACATTCCCATTCAAACAAAGGAATATTTCCCTCAACAGAGCAGCAGACTGGAAGTGAAGAGGTTAAGAAGTAATAAGACAAGTATGGACTCCTTACTCTGTAAAGGAACATGCCACATGGTCTTGAGAACCAGTGATTTCTGATATCCAATTTTACATCTACATTTTCTGTATTTTAATAAATTAACTTGGCAGAGGACAATTTCCTGTGACTCTAACAGTATTTAAGCTTTGAGGTTGCTTAAGCACGTGGACCTGCTCTGATAGGCCTTAGTAACGTGTTCATACGGTCATCTTTGTAAGATGACCATGAGTAAAATTTTGAAAAAAGAAAAAAAAAAAAGCAATGTTAAGATAATTTTAATATAATTAAATCTCTTTCTCTTTCAATTCCAACTTCCTCTGTATCATATTTCTCATCCTATTAGTTGATTCTAGAGTAGCCACAGGTATTTTGGGAATCCAATTGAGGAAAAGTTGAGTTTAGAGTTGGAGTGTTCATTTAATTTGGGTTAAAGGGAGTGTATTTTATAGTTAGCCATAATTTTAACATATAGTTATATAAGAATATGTTTAACATGCCACTGAACTAAGGTAGCTCCGCTGATCTCCAGGGATGTTTGGAAGTCTAACACTGAACCTAGGCCAAGATAGAGATGAAATACGTTAGCTAATGAATTTTAACCTGATGTTGAAAATGCAAAATTTCCTTGGAAGTACCCTGTACTAGCTTGTCTACATTGTTTATCATATATATGTACTTACACAGCCTGGATTTAACTACATGACCAGCAGGATATAAGAGCCCCTTAAGCGAACTCATACATTGATTCCCCTGAAAGCATGGTGTCTTCTACATACCTTGGCTGTTCATAATCTAAAAACAATGTATGTCTATGAGACCCATAAAGGACACTTAGGGACTATGCCTGGACATCTTAGAACTGCTATATTATTGCCTGTACACTTTCTCCTGCTAGTACCTTTTACCTTTATTAAATCCTCACATGTCTAGGCCCTATGGAGTCCCATGAATACTTTCAATCATTTAACTCTGTGTCATAATTTGTTACTTAGTTATGACAGGACATATATGAATTGGAATAACATATGATAGTATTATAACCAACCATTATGTTGTGACTTCTCTTTGTTAAAGAAAAGTGCAGGGCCAGAGGTACTGCAGTACCAGAGTGCCCTACATCCTCTGTGTTTAGCACTGAGTGTGAGTAGTAAAGACGATACAAGATTTGAAAATTACAGAGCAAAACACTACCCTATGTAAACTCTTACAGTCATCAGACTTGTAAAATTTAAGGTGGAAAATTTGGTTCTCATCAATGCTTAATTGAAAAGGTGCTTCATTCTTGTCAGGTATACTCTTCATAATTCGTATATACAATTACATATGAATCATATAATTTTTGATAAAATGTATCAGAATATTTGTATTTGCGGAGGGAAAACTTTCCAAAGTACTGCAGAGAGTAAATATATCTATGGATGATTTTGCATTTCTATGAATTCCAACTCTCAATAGCAAAAGTTCATTTTCATCAACTTAGAGAGATTAAAGACTAAAACATCTATTCTGTGTGTGTATAATATATAAATTATTGTATATAATATACAAATTATTAAATTACATATTACATAGAGATATATATGTAAAACATGTACATATTTGATTTGTACATGGCCATCTTAAGAGACAAAGAGAAAACATTTGTCAAAATACAGCATGCTTTTTGTTGATTAAAACACTCAAAAATTAGGAATAATAGGGAACTTCCTTAACCTGAAAAAGGGCATTTATGAAAAACACAGCTAACATCATACTTAATGGTGAAAGACTGAATACAGCCCCCTGCCCCTAGGATTAAGGGCAAGGCAAAGGTGTCTGCTCCCATCACTTCTATTCAACAATATACTAGAAATTCTTTCAGGGCAATTAGGCAAGAAAAAAGCAATAAAGAAATAAAGGCATCCAGATTGGAAAGGAAGGAACACAATTATCTCCATTCACGATGGCACGATCTTTTTTGAGGGAAATCTTAAGAAATACAGACACACAAACTAGACCTTTTAAATTTCAGTACACTGCTTACCATGATACAAGATAAATATGCTAAATTGAATTTCTATATGCTAGCAATTAAAAATAATTGAAATTAAAAATTCCATTTTCTATAGCATTAAAAAGAACAAATATTTAAGAATAAATTTAATTAAGGGAGACACTGAAAATAATAAAATACTGTTGAAATAAATTCATCTTTGTTTACTCCAGTCTTTTATCTATGAATGTTTTAATAAGTGTACAATGAAGTGGAATCTAGTAGCTAATTTTCCCCTACTCTTTCCATTTTATAGTCATTTTGCATGACTGTTGTGAAATAAGAATAAGATTAAAACATTGACTAATTCTAAGTTAACATTATTAGAAACTAAAGATCACCACTGTAATTAAGGAAAATCTGAAAGAGGAAATTATCTTACTGAATTAATCAACTAGTTACTACATTTCCCAGAAAAATTCTAAAGAGTTAAAGGGTTAACGATTTCTGCAATCCTTGTATGACCAAAAATAACATGCCTTGATCCTAAGCCAAATATTTTTCTTTCCAAATGTGAAATTGCAGAACACAGTTTCCCAGTTTTCCTTACTCTTATGCATCTCCTTGTGAAAACAGGTCAATTATAACTAACCTCAGGGACATATTTCCCTTTGGCCCACATCACATTTGTTTCTTAGTATTCTTTTCTCATGATCATTCTAATGCTTGTAACATATAAAATATCTGCTTACTGCCAGAAGTCAAGATACCCTCACTTTGAACTATCCTCCTACTCAAGCAGCCGTAAAGCTTTACCTTTTTCATCTGTTTTCTAGTGGTTTTACTTTAGGACTTTCAATAAAGAGAATGGTAGAGTATATCCTTTCATTCTGATGATCACAAAAGTCAAAAACAATTTTGGAATTCAGCCAGTGAGGGTGAAGGTCTTTTTAAGGTTAAATCTGTAAATGTTTACTATCTTCTTGTTGCTGTGAGAGTTAATCTTAAGAGTTTTATTTATTACTCAACATAGAAAAATTTAATGTATATCATGAGGTTTATAATGAAGTGACACCAGTCAAACATTTCTGCGATAGGAAACTGTATCCTTGATCTGGCTACATAATGTTTGTTTCAAGAAGATGTACTTTTACCTTTATGCTGTAAACACATTCATCATATTTCTTAAAATTTACCCAACACTAGCATGTGACCTATCATATAATTGGTCTACTGCTACATCTTTGCCCTCTTACCAGTCAGAAAACATCATTTCTCTCTCTTTTTTTTTTTTTTGCTTTACATTCTTCCCAGAGAATACTAGAATTTGAGTCCTTCTAGTACATTCCAGTCCAAACACTGAAACTCCATGTTTGCATGAAAACAGCAGCAGACCAACCGACATTAAGGGTTTTTTTAATTTAATTTAATTTTTTTTAATGCTTTATAGGGGTTAGGACTTTGATGGACTAGGTAGCCTCAGGGGCCACTGAAACTTTGACCTGCAATCCCTCTAATTATTATTTTATTATTATTATTTGCTACATTTAGTGTTTATATTCTAACAAGTGTCTGCACCTCCCCAATTAAGAACACTGTTATTAAGAACACGGAGAGTGGTGGTGGTGATGAGGCTAGTGGTAGTTGTGGTCTAGAAAGTTGATTCTCTAATATGTCTGCACATCAGAATTATCTAGGGTAGTTTTTAGACTCAAATTTTGATTGCATCAGACACGGCTTATTCTATGTGTCTCAGTTAAGGCTTAGGAATTTCTTTGTTTTAAAACATCCATGGGAATTTTTGTGAAGCGAGTATATGAACTAGCATTTAGGAACATATT
Organism: Delphinus delphis; assembly: GCF_949987515.2. NCBI lineage: Eukaryota > Metazoa > Chordata > Mammalia > Artiodactyla > Delphinidae > Delphinus > Delphinus delphis. The sequence continues at coordinate 78,769,947 of NC_082690.1, forward strand.
GTCTAGATCTCACTAAACCAGGAGTCTCTGATTAACTTACTAAATACATTTTAGCACATTTTATTGTATACTTTTCAAAAGAATTGTGTACTCTGGGACTTCCCTGGTGGCACAGTGGTTAAGAATCCGCCTGCCAATGCAGGGAACACGGGTTCAAGCCCTGGTCCGTGAAGATCCCACATGCCAGGGAGCAACTAAGCCCGTGCGTCGCAACTACTGAGCCTGCACTCTAGAGCCCGCAAGCCACAACTACTGAGCCCGCGTGCCACAACTACTGAAGTCCACACACCTAGAGCCCGTACCCCGCGACAAGAGAAGCCACTGCGATGAGAAGCCCGCGCACCACAACGAAGAGTAGCCCCTGCTCGCTGCAACTAGAGAAAGCCCGCATGCAGCAGTGAAGACCCAATGCAGCCAAAAATATAAATAAATAAATAAATAAACTTATTACAAAAAAAATTGTGTACTCTGCTCATTAAAAGTTGAAATTCACTTAGAGCCTTTACTATGAAATACTTTCTAGCTAATCATGAGTGTAATAAAAGAAAGACTAAAAACAAGGACTGCATCACCCTTTGGGTATTTTTTTTTTTTTTTTACAACTTTTATGAATGAACTGGTCTTTTTCAGGACCAAGTTATAAAGTCAATATTAATCAATATTAAAAGTAAAAGTGATGATATAATTTTTAAAATAATGTCCACCCAGAATAATTTATACATCAGCAATGCAGTCCAGAGAGATTATATGACTTTTCCAAAGTCACAGTCCTTCATGGCTTAAGAATCAGAATTTAAACTCTTTTGAATTTCAGTTCAACACATTTCTTATTATACCATACTGTTTATTATACAATTTAAAAAATTATGGGATTTATTTCTTGAGATTTTTCTGTGATATCAAAAAATCTAGTAATTCCTTTCAAAATATAATTGTCATGAATATCCTATCCAAAAGGAACAGAACAGTTTGGGTATTCAACGAATCTGTAATAACTCAAGATTTCAACCTTCACTATTTAGTTAAGTAAGTTTCCTTCCCAACTCCCTCCTGACACAGTGTCCTCAGGCCCATCAACCCTATACTTTAAAGCTCCAGCATAATTTATTAACATTACTATGGAGTAACTGAACATTATCTTATGTCATTCTTATCCCTTCAGAAATGACTTGCCATTTTTAGCAAGTATTTATAAGAAATATAAGTTTCTCAAAAGTGGTTCATTCTGTCAAAAGTATACTTCTTTTGCCTTTTATAGCCTTTTTAAACTTTACTGAGTAGTACCAAAAAGAATAATTCACACAATTACCATGCTATAGTTTCAAGAAATGGCAAAATGCTTCAGTGATCCATAAATATCATGTTGACAGAAATTTCTAATATTTGTTCCTAGAGTCATCTTGTGAAACTGTATTTTCATAGTAAAAGTTCTCTAGACTAGAAATTCTGACAAATGATTGCTTCTTCTCTACGTAGCATCATAAGACACAGAGATGTTCATGGCACTTGATAACTGACAATATTTGAAAACAATTTTCATGCACTTGGCATTTATAGTAGGCAAACTGCCCTCTGTGTATTGTATTGATATCTGGGACTGTTCTTAGAAAAGATAATTTCATATTTTTTCTCGACATATTACTTTTAATATTCCTTGGAAAATTAGAACCTGGTCAATAGTAATTACATTTTACCTAGGTCACACTAAATGGAGTGTTTGCAGCTTGGAACAGATGGAATAGATCTAACAAATATTTCACCGGAAGAAAATAAATTGACCCTACATGGGCTCAAGAGACACAAGGGGAATTTCAGGGAGTTGGTTCGTGTATGTGAACAAAACACATTTATATATATGACTTTTATAACTTATGAAGATATATATACATATATCCTATTGCTAGTATTATTAAATAGCAAAAGAAATTTATTTTATGAGAAAAGTAGTTGTTTGGGAAACGGTCAGTATTTATTTTCAATCACTTTAGACAGCAAATCTTGAAGGTGTAAGTTGACCCATGTACCGGAAATCTTCTGTTGGTCTCTCCAAATAAACACTAACCATTTTTTTTTCTCTATTCTGTGTCTAAGGTAGTTGAACAATATGAAAATATCAGTGACTTCCTGGCTTCTGGTTTCTGTTTGGGTTTGACCAATGGAGAATGCTAATAATGGAAAAGAGAGAAAAGAAATAAGGCTAGTGTATTTGTTTCCCCAGGTTCCTTCCTGCAGGGCTGCCTGGGAAAGCTTGATCAAAGCTTGATCATCCTTTGAGCAAAGATCATAGAACCTTTCAGATGGTTTTCTCCACAAAGATCTGTCTCTGTGTTCAGATAATTGCTGACAGCCTTTAGCCATAGGGGTGGTGACCATGACCTGCTGTTAGGATCCACTTTGTACTTCACTGTTGCTTGTAGCTTATCTACAACCTATCCACCCCTGTATAAGTTGTTCCTTTACCATGAATTGGCCACAAATTACCCAAATTTGAGTATGCCATCTGTTTTTTGCCATGAAAGTGAATGATACAAGCTATGTTCTTTGCTTTGTTTAATCCCTAAGTGGCTCTCATCATGTTACCCATTTTCCTGCCCTTCCCTCCCATAACTGTTCCTCCTCTAATTCTCCCTATCTTATTGCTCAGTTATGCACACAATATCAAAGTCTGAAACTGGTGTCATCCTAGATTTTTCTATCCCTTTCTCTTCCGTCTAATACTTATGATCGATTGAGCAGATTCCTCATCTTGGAACATCTTTTCTCCTTGCTTTCTTGGAAATTTTCCATTCTCATTTAAAATACAAACTCAGGTAAAATGTCTTCCAGTGAGTTGACCCTGAAACAGTCACCCATGCCAAGTCTAACTATTGACCCCCATCCTGCTTCAGAACCCCACTCTTGCTTCTATTTGTTTTGGGCTGTATTTTATTTGTTTGCATAGCATGTTTCCTGAACCAGACACAGAGCTCCTTCAAGCAAAAAACATTTATTCATTCCCTATCTGAGAGGTTTATCAAAGTACTTGAGAAAGCATGAGTGCTTGATGAATGTTTATTAATGAAATTAGAGTTACTTTAGTATCTTTTTTTTTTTTTTTTTTTTTTTGCGGTACGCATGCCTCTCACTGCTGTGGCCTCTCCTGTTGCAGAGCACAGGCTCTGGACGCACAGGCTCAGCGGCCATGGCTCATAGGCCCAGCCGCTCCACGGCACGTGGGATCTTCCCGGACCGGGGCACAAACCCGTGTCCCCTGCATCGGCAGGCGGACTCTCAACCACTGCGCCACCAGGGAAGCCCTACTTTAGTATCTTGTTTGTTGTTTTTCATGCAACATACTCAAGATGTCAGAATTCACAGGCCCTAGCTTCGAAGAATGAGGATATGCACTTCTTACCTATGGGAAGTGGTGGGAAGGGGACAATGTTTACAAAAGAGACAAATGACAAAACATGGGGGGTGAAGGATTCTTCCAAACTCTCCAGTTGTGACAAAATCTGAGTGCTATAAGTAATGCTATGAACAATTCTTATAGTAATAAGAACTGTATTCTTATAGTAATGCTATGAGCAAATCTCACCCTAACTTCAGCACTTCAACACCACTAAATCAGTTTAGTAAGTTTAGTCTCAAAATAAAATTCTGGTACTTCAAATGATGAGCTACCTTTATGAATAAGGTACACTCAACTCTATAGACAATATCTTGTCCAGGTGTTTTCACTGGGTCCTACTTTACATACTATTTTCCTCAAGTATTACAGGTTAAGTTGGTTTCATATTTTGACACCACGATTTAATTTGGCAACACACACTCTCCTTTGATGCTTTGTTCTGGCAGGCTCTACTTGGATGACATGCTCATGGGAAACACAACATCTTACATACAGATTTAACAGCCCTTTTGAGGTTTTTAAATAAATAGTTCTAAATTTTAAACAGTGCTCTATTTTTAACAACTAAAGCAAACAGTTTGCCTATGACACTTTGGCATTCCAGAGCCACAGGCCTATCTAAAACATTCAAAATCATCCTGTCTAAACAGGGGTAGCAATCATCTCTGACCATCTGCCCTGACCCTGCCCCATTTTAATACCCAGGACTATGCATTTTAATGTTGGCCTACAGATCATTTAATCCTTCTGTTTTTGTTCAATTAAGTTAAAATGAAACTAGCAAAGAGAAGGACTTTCTATAAGCTCCCTACTTCACAGTTCTGACCTGTGATGAGATCAGAAGTAACTATTTAATATCTATAAATAATTTTTGAAAATGTTACAGTATCAAAAACTAAGAATGCTTATTCCAGAGCATATTTTTTCTTTTGTTATATGATCTCAAAGGAAACATTTCTCCTCACCACAGACAGCTTAAGTAGCAGTGTAATTTAAAATTATGTTTTATCACTTTTTTTCACATTAAAACTAACATAATTAGAAACTTCCTCATCTCCTGCATTCAGTGAAATGAATATGAGAATGATCAATTCAACGCTTATTGGAACAGAGAGACATGCTTTCAACTAAACTCTACACACTATCTCCACAAACACACATACCTTACTTTGTAAGTTGAAATAAATTTTACTGGAGCTCTTATCTGATTTTTCTGTATGTTCTCATTTGAAAAACTTGATGAATTCAGTTATAAGCTTCTATTCCTATACTGACTTTTCCCAAGGCTCTTCTTCCCCAGTCCTCTCTTCAGCTTTACTCTTCATAAAATCTTGTTTTGAAAAAAAAAAAATCTATAAAATAGTCCAAAATTTTCTTGTTGATGACCCCAGGCTTTCAAAAGCATAATTCTCTTTTGCATTTTCCAGAAAACAAATGCAGATATTCATTAATAAGTGTTCTTAAAGACTTCATGCATGACATCTATTATCTTTAAAATTCTAAAGAAAACACTTTTCTTCTAGGTTACAAAAAAATTCCAGGGATGAAAGCCAACAGGAGCAGCAAGAAGGTGGAGATTAGATAGATGGAGAGGTAGACAGAGATGATATAGGTACAGACATAGATGGATAGATACAGTATACACACACACACACACATACATTTCCATTATTTATTTCTGAAAGCCAAAAGGACTTTGAAAAAACAAGTATAGTGAGTATCACACCTAAGTACGATGCATTTAATGGATGTGTAAAAGGGAACAACTAACATTATTTGAAGGAACTCACCATTCCTTTTGATTTTAGCAACAAGCTAATTGAGTTTGCATCTAAAATGGGAGAAATGTCATAATTAACTCATGAAGCAAACACCAATTTCAAATTCAAAATGGTCATTTGCTAATGGAGCATTTAATAGAAAGCAACAACAATATTTTGGCTTTTACTGCCACTGATTAACACATTGAAAATATCCTTTCAGTTGTTATTTTGTTAATATTTTATTATTAACAAAATAACAAAATATTTGTTATTAACAAAATAACAAAATTTATTATTAAATAATTATTATTATTTTAATCCAGGAAGCTCATCAAAGGGAGTAACTAAGAAAGATTACTGATTTTATGTTGGAAAGAAATGTAGATAAAGCTTTCTGTCATTATCTCTGTGTGAACCATACTGTTACTAAACCATTCCTCTGATACTAATTAATCAAATAATTAGCTTAAAGTAAACATCATTTGATGCTCAAAATTTGAGATTCACGCAGATCTCCCTAAACTTTTTTTGGTTTTCTATCTAATTCTTTACAAAACAGCAATCAGGGGAATAGGGAAGAAATTTGTTACACAACGATACAGTTTTATTTCAAGTATAATTTACAGTGAAAAGGTATCTTTAAGAAAATAGATATATAAGCATATATGTATATACCTGTATGTATATACACACACCAACATATATATTAGTATATATTGTCAATGTGTATCTCTTTATACAATGAAAATATCTTTCAAATTATGATAGGCCATAAATAAAACTAAGAGAACCAGATGGTGGCAAGCCTGCACTACACAAAATAATACAGAAAGTTTCTCAGGGAAATTATATAAGATGGAAACTCAGATCTTCAGGAACAAATGAAAAGTGCTGAAATGGTAAATATATGTGGAAATAAAAGTTTATTTTCTCTGTTAATTTATTTAAAATAACATGCAATTAATTAAAGGGCAATTTTGACATTGAATTGTGGGTTTTTATAGCGTATGTAGCTGTAATGCATATAACAAATATGCTGCAAAGAACAGGGAGTGTACGAGTGGAACTATGCCTTTTCAAGGATTTTACATTTAAGATAAGGTGGTACTGTATTAACTTTAAGTAGGTTTCCAAATTTTAAGGAAATATATTTTAGTTACTAGAACAACCACTAAAATAAAACAAATTAAGTAAAATAAAAGAATGCAAAGAGTTATGGCTAAAAAGTAAATAGAAAAACTAAAATGGCATTCTAAATAATATTTACTTACCCCAGAGAGGATAAGAATGGTGGAGATGTAAGTAAGGGTCAGATTTTGACAGATTTTCTGTGCACTGAAACAAGGTTGGAATTAGCATGAAGACCAGGGAGAGTCCCTGCAGGGTCTTGATCTTGGTTCAGGTTTGATTTGCCCTTAGAAGGATCACTCTGGGTCCCATGTGGAAAGTAGTTTAATAGAACATTTAGATGAGAGGAACAAAGACAAATGGAATCATTATTATAGAATCCAAGTAAATATCAGTAGAGTCTGAATTATGGCAATGGCAATAAATGAAAAAGAAAGAAGCAAGGTAAATAATTATGCAGCAAGCGGAACTCACTGGATTTAGTACTGATTGGATTTAGGATTTAGGAGACAGCAGAATCTGAAATAACTTTCAGCATCCTGATATAGGTGGCTCACCTAAATTATAAAATCCTGTAATAAAATTTGTGAACTTTAGTGAGAAAGAATGTTTTCCTGAGGAGCTATGTAAAGATGCATATTCAGGGATTCCATTTTTATCTCGTGAAATTCTTGAAAATTCTGATTCAGGTTGAGGAATACTCTCCTAGAATTTTGAGATGACAATTATAGCCAATTTTCAAGTCCAATTTACAAATAGTTCCTGAACATGGAGTGTGATTCCAGGCTTGATTAAGCAATCATGGGATGGATTATTGCCTGCACTTTTTCAAAGACATACAACTACACTCACAGACTTTAGAACCCCGCCAAGAACATGGGTAAAAATGAAACCCTTAGGTAATTACAAAAGACAATAAGTAATTAAATGTCATAGTAAGTGACTGTAAATAATGAAATCTACTACTACCCCTGGCATAAATGGCCAAAATACAAATGATGAGGATGGTCCTCTCCAAATATATTTTCCTGGCCTACAGTTACTGAGGTCAACAAAATCCATGAAAATACTTTCACAGTCTTAACACCATTTATAGGCTATTTCTTTTTTTAAGGAAACAATACAAATTTTCCGAGTATATAAATATTGATTCCACTTTGTTTTATTTTTGTTTTACTTTCCAAAATGTATAAAACCTGCTAATTAGAAACAAACCCATGCCTACATTAAAATGAAGATTTATGTTCATCAATACCTGCTGTTTCTGAATGATATATCATCAAGATTTTATTCTTTTCATTTTTACTTTCAAATATAACAGGGCACTAATATTATTTAAAGAGTTGTTTTGTAGGTATTTCTGTGTATCATGTGGTAGCATTATAAATATGCACATCCTGTTAAAATTTAATAGGATAAATTAAACATATTAAAAATGGGTAACAGCATAATTAGTTTTGCTGGCAATCTAAATGGCATTCACAGAGAGACTTTTTCTTTTCTCTGTGAGTGCTGATGGGAATTTTGGTGTCAAACAAATGCCTGCTAGAATCAAAAGAGCATGTCAAAGCATAGACAGCAGAAGCAAGAAGTACTACAATTCTGCAGCCTGTGGAACAAAAACCACATTCACAGAAAGACAGACAAAATGAAAAGGCAGAGGACTATGCACCAGATGAAGGAACAAGGTAAAACCCCAGAAAAACAATTAAAGGAAGTAGAGATAGAAAACTTTCCAGAAAAAAATTCAGAATAATGATAGTGAAGGTGATCCAGGACCTCGGAAAAAGAATGGAGGCAAAGATCAAGAAGATGCAAGAAATGTTTAACAAAGACCTAGAAGAATTAAAGAGCAAGCAACTAGAAGAATTAAAGAACAAACAAACAGAGATGAACAATACAGTAACTGAAATGAAAAATACCCTAGAAGGAATCCATAGCAGAATAACTAAGGCCAAAGAACGGATAAGTGACCTGGAAGACAGAATGGTGGAACTGAATGCCACAGAACAGAATAAAGAAAAAAAAAAGGAAAAGAAATGAAGACAGTCTAAGTGACCTCTGGGACAACATTACACGCACCAACATTCACATTATCGGGGTCCCAGAAGGAGAAAAGAGAGAGAAAGGACCCGACAAAATATTTGAAGAGATTATAATCAAAAAGTTCCCTAACATGGGAAAGGAAATAGTCACCCAAGTCCAGGAAGTGCAGAGAGTCCCAAGCAGGATAAACCCAATGAGAAACACGCTGAGACACATGGTAATCAAATTGACAGAAAATAAAGACAAAGAAAAATTATTAAAAGCAACAAGGGAAAAAAGAAAAATAACATACAAGGGAACTTCCATAAGGTTAACAGCTGATTTCTCAGCAGAAACTCTACAAGCCAGAAGGGAGTGGCACAATATATTTAAAGTGATGAAAGGGAAGAAACTACAACCAAGATTACTCTACCCAGCAAGGATCTCATTCACATTTGACAGAGAAATCAAAAGCTTTACAGACAAACAAAACCTAAGAGAATTCAGCACCACCAAACCAGCTCTACAAAAAATGCTAAAGGAACTTCTCTAAGTGGGAAACACAGGAAAAGAAAAAGGACCTACAAAAACAAACCCATAACAATTAAGAAAATGGTTATAGGAACATACATATCGATAATCATCTTAAATGTGAATGGATTAAATGCTCCAACCCAAAGACATAGCTTGCTGAAAGGATACAAAAACAAGACCCATATATATGCTGTCTACAAGAGACCCACTTCAGACCTAGGGACACATACAGATGGAAAGTGAGGGGATGGAAAAAGATATTCCATGCAAATGGAAATCAAGAGAAAGCTGGAGTAGCAATACTCAAATCAGATAAAATACCCTTTAAAATAAAGAATGTTACAAGAGACAAGTAAGGACACTACATAATAATCAAGGGATCAATCCAAGAAAAAGATATAATAATTCTAAATATATATGCACCCAACATGGGAGCACCTCAATACAGAAGGCAACTGCTAACAGCTATAAAAGAGAAAATCAGCAGTATTGGGGTATTTTAAGATATCACTTACACCAACTGACAGATCATGCAGTCAGAAAATTAATAAGGAAACACAAGCTTTAAATGACACAATAGACCAGGTAGATTTAACTGTTATTTATAGGACATTCCACCTGAAAAGAGCAGATTACACTTTCTTCTCAAGTGCAGACGGAACATTCTCCAGGATAGATCACATCTTGGGTCACAAATCAAGCCTCGGTAAATCTGAGATGACTGAAACTATATCAAGCATCTTTTCTGACCACAACACTATGAGATTAGAAATCAATTACGGGGAGAAAAAATGTAAAAACACAAACACATGGAGGCTAAACAATATGTTACTAAATAACCAGAGATCACTGACAAAATCAGAGAGTAAATAAAAAAATACCTAGAGACAAATGACAATGAAAACATGAGGATCCAAACTTATGGGATGCAGCAAAAGCAGTTCTAAGAGGGAAGTTTATAGCAACACAATCCTACCTCAAGAAACAAGAAAAATCTCAAATAAACAATCTAACCTTACAACTAAAGGAACTAGAGAAAGAACAAACAAATCCAAAATTAGTAGAAGGAAAGAAATCATAAAGATCAGAGCAGAAATAAATGAAATAGAAACAAAGAAAACAATAGCAAAGATCAATAAAACTAAAACCTGGTTCCTTGAGAAGATAAACAAAATTGATAAACCTTTAGCCATATCATCAGGAAAAAGAGGGAGAGGACTCAAATAAATAAAATTAGAAATGAAAAAGGAGAAGCTACAACAGACACCACAGAAATACAAAGCATCCTAAGAGACTACTAAAAGCAGCTCTATGCCAATGAATTGGACAATCTGGAAGGAATGGACAAATTCTTAGAAAGGTATAATCCTACAAGAGTGAACCAGGAAGAAATAGAAAATATGAGCAGGCCAATCAGAAGTAACGAAATTGAAATGGTGATTAGAAATCTTCCAACAAACAAAAGTCCAGGACCAGCTGGCTTCACATGTGAATTTGATCAAACATTTAGAGAAGAGCTAACATCCATGCTTCTCAAACTCTTCCAGAAAACTGCAGAGGAAGGAACATACCCAAACTCATTCCATGAGATCAGCATCACCCTGATACCAAAACCAGACAGAGATACTACAAAAAAAGAAAGTTACATTCCAATATCACTGATGAATATAGATGAAAAATCCTCAACAGAATACTAGCAAACAGAATCCAACAACAGAGTAAAGAATTATACACCACGATCAAGTGGTATTTATTTCAGGGATGCAAGGATTCTTCAAAATATGCAAATCAATCAATGTGAAACACCATATTAACAAACTGAAGAATAAAAACCATATGATCATCTCAATAGATACAGAAAAAGCTTTTGACAAAATTCAACACCCATTTATGATAAAAACTCTCCAGAAAGTGTGCATAGAGGGAACCTACCTCAACATAATAAAGGCCATATATGACAAACCCACAGCAAACATCATTCTCAATGGTGAAAAAAAGAAAGCAATTCCTCTATGATCAGGAACAACACAAGGATGTCCACTCTCACAACTATTATTCAACATACGTCTGGAAGTTCTAGCCATAGCAATCAGAGAAGAAAAAGAAATAAAAGGAATAAAAATTGGAAAAGAAGAAGTAAAACTGTCACTGTTTTCAGATGACATGATACTATACATAGAAAATCCTCAAGATGCCACCAGAAAACTACTAGAGCTAATCAATGAATTTGGTAAAGTTGCAGGATACAAAATTAATGTACAGAAATCTCTGGCATTCCTATACACTAACAATGAAAGATCAGAAAGAGAAATTAAGGAACAATCCCATTCACCATTGCAACAAAAAGAATAAAATACCAAGGAATAAACCTACCTAAGGAGGTAAAAGAACTATACTCAGAAAATTATAAGACACTGATGAAAGAAATTTAAGATGACACAAACAGACGGAGAGATATACCATGTTCTTGGATTACAAGAATCAACCCTGTAAAAATGACTAAATTACCCAAAGCAATCTACAGATTCGATGAAATCCCTATCAAATTACCAATGTCATTTTTTACAGAACTAGAACAAAAAATCTTAAAATTTGTATGGAGACATAAAAGACCCCGAATAGCCAAACCAATCTTGAGAAAGAAAAATGGAGGTGGAGGAATTGGACTCCCTGACTTCAGACTATACTACAAAGCTACAGTAATCAAGACAATATGGTACTGGCACAAAAATAGAAATGTGGATCAGTGGAACAGGATAGAAAGCCCAGAGATAAATCCATGCACCTATTGTCAACTAATCTATGATAAAGGAGGCAAGGATATACAATGGAGAAAAGACAGTCTCTTCAATAAATGGTGCTGGGAAAACTGGACAGCTACGTTTGAAAGAATGAAGTTAGAACACTCCCTAACACCATACAGTAAAATAAACTCAAAATGGATTAAAGACCTAAATCTAAGACCGGACACTAGAACACTCTTAGAAGAAAACATAGGAAGAACACTCTTTGACATAAATCACAGCAAGGTCTTTTTTTGACCCACCTCCTAGAGGAATGGAAATAAAAACAAAAATAAACAAATGGGACCTAATGAAACTTAAAATCTTTTGCACAGCAAAGGAAACTATAAACAAGACGAAAAGACAACCCTCAGAATGGGAGAAAATATTTACAAATGAATCAACAGACAGAGGATTAACCTCCAAAATATATAAACAGCTCATGCAACTCAATATTAAAAAGACAAACAACCCAATCCAAAAAAGAGCAGAAGACTTCAGTAGACATTTCTCCAAAGATACACAGATGGCCAAGAGGCACATGAAAAGATGCTCAACATCACTAATTATCAGAGAAATGCAAATCAAAACTACAATGAGGTATCACCTCACACCAGTTAGAATAGGCATCATAAGAAAATCTACAAACAGCAAATACTGGAGAGGGTGTGGAGAAAAGGGAACCCTCTTGCACTGTTGGTGGGAATGTAAATTGATACAGCCACTATGGAGAACAATATGAAGGTTCCTTAAAAAACTAAAAATAGAGTTCCCATATGACCCAGCAATCCCACTACTGACCATATACCCAGAGAAAACCATAATTCAAAAAGACACATGCACCCTAGTGTTCATTGCAGCAGTATTTACAATAGCCAGGTCATGGAAGCAACCTAAGTGTCCATTGAGAGATGAATGGATAAAGAAGATGTGGTACATATATACAATGGAATATTACTCAGCCATAAAAAGGAATGAAATTGGGTCACTTGTAGACACATGGATGGACCTAGAGACTGTCACACAGAGTGAAGTAAGTCAGAAAGAGAAAAACAAATACCATATATTAACACATGTATGTGGAATCTAGAAAAATGGTACAGATGAACCGGTTTGCAAGGCAGAAATAGAGACACAGATGTAGAGAACAAACGTATGGACACCAAGGGGGGAAAGTGGGGGGGGGATGGTGGTGGGATGAACTGGGAGATTGGGAATGACATGTATACACTAATATGTATAAAATAGATAACTAATAAAAACCTGCTGTATAATAAATAAATTAATTAAATTAAATTTTAAGAAAAGAGCATTTCATCATTAGGATATTGTTATAGCTCCCTAGATAGCCAACTCATGTCTCATTAGAAACTAAGTGTCAGCATTGATGATGAAGTTCACCTTGCCCAGGAATTGTCCTTTCTGACAAGAAGTTAAATGCTATGTGACAGAAGCCTCACTCAGATACAATTCAGGTAGATTTGAGGTTTCATGAAGCTCTGAACTCTACAGGTCATTGCTATGAAAGAGGTGCTACAGAGGTGCTGGATTACTGAGAGAAGTCCCTTAGTTCAACTACTAGGCAAAAGAAAGGACTGTTAGGGGCCCCAGATAGGACTTTTAGGGGCTAAGTTGTGTCTTAAAAAAGTCATATCTTGAAGTCTATTTCCTAGTACGTCAGCATGCCACTATATTTGAAGATAAGACCTTTAAACAGGTAATTATGGCAAAATGAAGCTGGATGAGTGGGTCCTAATCCGACATGACTGGTGTCTATATAAGAAGAGATTAGGACACGGACATGCACACAGGAAAGACCATGTGAAGACAAAGAAAAGATGGTCATTTACAAGCTAAGGAGAGAGGTGCTCAGAGGAAACCAACCCTGCAGACACCTTGATCTCGGACTTCCAGCCTCTCTTGAGAAAATAAATTTTTGTTATTTAAACCATCCAGTCTGTGGTACTTTGTTATGGCATTCCTACCGAATTAACTCATGAGCATAAGCTCCAGCCCAAGTGCAACTTCATACTGTCATTTAACCAAGTCTTTATAGAGTGTGTCTGCCAAAACAGCAGAGACTTTATCCCTTGAATTACAGGAAATTTGGTGTGACTCATCTAACTAAAATCATATGTGAGTGTCCTTATACCTGTTTCTTTTGCCAACGCTGTCTAGGCAGGACTTAATGCCACCTCTTTTTGACATTCTAAACAGGAAGAACAGTCATTCTTTGACTTTAATTACAATTAGCACAATTACAGTGTCTTTTATGCTCAAGGAATGATCCTGTATATCTTGGCAACCAAACCAGTCTTGAAATTTAAGAATGAATTGCAGTACTGTTCCAAAACTGTACTTTCATCAAAAGCAAGTTCCCAAGAATATTAACCTCTTTTTGATGTATAAGCATACTGGAAAATATATCCTCTCATTATAATGACCAGTGTTTTTGAATCCCAAATTGAAATGCATGGTATGAAAAAGATTTTTTTAAAATACTAATTGTGTGTGAATTCAAATCGATGAAAAGTTTTACAACTGTATAAACATTAAGTCCACTTTTTTTGGTCCATTTAATGAGTTGTCATTGCCATAAAGAGGAAAATCCTAGAAAATTAGAATAACAGAGAAAACTCGATATACATTGGTCATGCCTCTAGGGAGAAGCTTCCTAGCTCAGATATACTGTGGGAGTTTTAAATAAGAAAAATAAACATGCTTGAAGAGAGTACAGAAAGCTCTCCCTCCAATTTATGATTGATTCATATGGACCAAGCAAGCCCCAAGAGTATCAGCTTCAGGCAAGGATGCAGGTTTTGACTAATGAAAAGGCCCAGCTGGTATAATGCAGGACAACTTATAAATGTTCCCCCCCCATATAAAAACAGCCTGTGATCGATTTGCAAGTTGGGAAGAAGGAGCCATAGAGTCTTTTCAGAAGAGAAAGAGGAAGCAGGCTTTAAGATACCTCTCCTACTCCTTGATGTGGTATATGATCACGGTAGAGAGAATGTATAAGACAGGTAAATCTTCCAGAAAAGTTGTTCAGATGAGAGATCTTGAATCTACTCTTAATGAACAAGAGAAAAATAAATAAATAAATAATAAAAGGGAGCTGGGTTTCTCACAAGACCTACTTACAAGTCATTTATTTGAGACCGAGTTATTTAAAAAAAAAAAAAGACTTTTAGCTGTGCTGTCTCACTAATATCCTTTAGGGGTCCTCAAGCGGAAAAACAACATTCTAGCTCAGAGTCAACTTTATGTAAGAACCCATGGGATACAGGAGAAAATCAGAGGGACAAGTACAATGCAAAGAGAACTTCACAGTATTCTGAACAGAAATCATTTTCCATGGCCAGCAAAGAGACTTTACTAGAACCTGGCAATGAGGTCATAAAGGTCTACTATATCCTTCTTACAGTAACATCTTTGTAACTGTCAACTTTATCATTGCTAATGTTTTGCACGTAACCTCACACCAAAATTGTAATCAATGATTTTTACAAATGCACTTGGAACCAATGTAAATATCAAGAGTTATAAACATGTCTAGATACTATTAGATGTATGTAACTAGGCAGGTTAAGCTGACATGTATATCAAGATTCTGGTGCCCAGAGTTGCTAACCTAGATAACAATGCTTTTTTTTTTTTTTTAAGAACATTTTGTTAAATGGGTTGCCTAAGCTATTTATTACAGATGAGTACATTAAGACCAGGGTCTGTGAAGGAAGGAGTCAAACAAAAGGGGAACCAGTAATTTTACGCTGTATTAGGAAACAGTTATTTCTAGTGAGCTGTGGGAAATTTGGGATTGATACATAGAGAAATAACAAATTCAGAGGGTGTTGCCAAATTTGTAGAATGAAGAGTAGGTACTAAGACACAGATGAGGAATCTAAAGTATGTTTAAGAAGAAGCAGGTCTCACAATGCAGTCAAAAGCAATGGTATATTTAAGGAAGAACACATAACTTTGCATTGTAGAAGTACACGGAGGCAGTTTAGAATAGAGAAGAAGGCTAAGGCTATGATATTGAGAAATGAGTACCAGGTAGGAACAGAACACTGAAGGATATTAAGTGGGAAAAGATTAGCATCTGATTCATAGTTCAGCTAGATCATTTGAGCCAACGGGACAACTGAAAATTGGTTCCGAAATAGTAAAATCAA
Source organism: Delphinus delphis (assembly GCF_949987515.2). Taxonomy (NCBI): domain Eukaryota; kingdom Metazoa; phylum Chordata; class Mammalia; order Artiodactyla; family Delphinidae; genus Delphinus; species Delphinus delphis. Next base: position 78,785,749 of record NC_082690.1, read on the forward strand.
CCACCACAATAGTAGCTTCAATTTCTAACCTAAAATGCATTTCTATTTGCATCCCTCAGCTCTTTGAGAAGAGGGTAGATAATGATATTTTTTATAATATTACCATTATTATTTTAACATTATTGAAGTAATTTACATACAATTTTGTGTACAATTTATCGCAATCTATCAATGTGTCTACTTGCTCCTCCACCTTCCCTATTGCTGTGGTGTGGTGATTGGGAGCATGTTTCTTCTCCTTAAGATTGCATAGGACCTTTGAAGCTCCTCTGCTCTGGTACAGATGCAAAAACTGAAGCCCAGAGTGAGACAGGGACCCATCTAGGCATAAGGGGCACAGCTGTCCTGGACTCCTGGAGTTTAAAGAGACTTTGCCAGTGGTGAATTTGCACCAGACAGTTGCTTAACCACCAACACTAATATCAGGTGACAGACTATTTTCTGTCAAAGGATCTTGGCATGAGAAAGTCCTAGCAAATTTGAGTTTTAAACACTTAGAGAAACATGACTTAAAAAAAAAAATCACAAAGTTGCAGAATCACTTTTTAATGGCATTTCTACATTCTTTTTGTAGATCCAATTTTATATATGGACTTTTCTTTCTGTTGAACACCATTGTTTTTTTTTGTTTGTTGGTTGGTTGGTTGGTTGACATGGCTTCTATTATAGATGTGCTTGTAAAAATTCTCTTAGCTTTTGTTGTTGGAATATAAACCATTTTGCTGTCGATTTAGAAAAATATTTTCATGTGATATAGAATTCAAAGTAGACTTTTTCCACTCATTTTGTTAGGATTTTCAATGTGTTTTAGATTATGCTTTTTCTAATAAGTTATTCTTTATTCTTCATTCTTATTTTCGTTTAATAGAAAAAATTTTTTTTTTCTATTATTGATCTAAAATTTTGGTTGTGAGATTTCTATTTTGTGGTTATCTCTTTATTCTCGTTTGGATTCACTCAGTTTTTCAGACCATGTTTAATATTACTCAAAAAAGATGGATTTTCTCTGGCCATTATTCACTCAAATATCTTTTCTGTCCTTCATTTATCCCACTATTTTTTTTCTTATTCTGCAAATCACTATAAATATCATTTCTATTGTCTTCAAATTTACTCATTACATTTTTTCCTAGAGTCTAATTTGGTATAAGTACCATTTAGCAAATTTTTTACTTCAGACATTCTATTTTAACTTATAGAAATGTTACTTGTCCTTTTGTGTTACTATTTCTCTCTTCATTATGTTAAAGTTTTCCTTTACATATTTGCACATATTTTCATATCTCTACCAGATTCTTTTTCCTCTAATTGCATTATTTCTGTCATTAAGTATACCATTTTCCTGATGCTTTGTATGCCCAGTGATGTTTTATTTTATCCTGGACATTATAAATGCTACATTATTTTTTTTTTTTTTTTTTTTTTTGGCGGTACGCGGGCCTCTCACTGTTGTGGCCTCTCCCGTTGAGGAGCACAGGCTCTGGAGGCGCAGGCTCAGCGGCCATGGCTCACGGGCCCAGCCGCTCCGTGGCATGTGGGATCTTCCCGGACCGGGGCACGAACCCATATCCCCTGCATCGGCAGGCGGACCCTCAACCACTGAGCCACCAGGGAAGCCCTAAATGCTACATTTTTGAGTGTCTAGATTTTGTTGTCTTCCTTAAGAGAGTTTGGGGCATTATTCTGCCAGGCAGATCAGCTTGGTCCTTTCAAGGCTTTTTTTTTTTTTTTTTTTTTTTAAGGCTTATTTTTGTTGTGTGAATTTTTGCTTTCCAGCCTTATGTGAAGGGACTGAGGTGTTAAGTAGAAATTAACACCTTATTGTGGAAACCAAGTCTTGCTTTTAAGCTTTTTTATTATTGGGCTAGAGTAGCCTATATTCTCAGGTTAGAATTTTCTCACTCCTAAGGTGTGGTCTTTATTCAAATCCTAAATACCCAGAATTTTCCAAGAAATCTCACCATTAAGATTCGTTAAAACTTTAATATTTCTCAACGCTATAGGAGCTCTGGGAATCGTTACCTGTACTGAGCATTTTCCCCTCTAAGCTTGTTCTTTGTTCACTCTCACGTGTTCCACCCTATGTATGCTCAGCTTAATATTCAGGCAGTAGTCTAAAGTAGTCCTTATACTAATTTATAGAGTTATTTCTGCTACTAGCACCCTTTCAGTATTCTACATGCAATTTCCATTCATTCTGGACTACTTAATCTTTGATCTCTCCTTTCGCAGCTCAAAAATACAACGTATCTGTTTGAATTCCACATTTCCACACTGTGGTTCAATAAATGCCTTGAAGCCAAAAAATAGGGCAATGATGGAGATTACCATCTGGTTCCCATTCTCTCAGGGATAACGGCTCTGCATTGTCTATTGTCTAATACATAAACACAGTTGCTTCAGGAATTCTGTCTAGTTTTCTAGATGCATACAACTGGATGGCTAATTAAAAGTACTGAAATCATCATATTGAAAAGAGGAAGTTATTTATGATTTTTGAATTGACAATAATTTTATATAATTTGCCACTTGCCAAATATTTCCTAATCCTGAAAGGCTTACAAATATAAATGATTAAGCTTTTCTGGCATTCAATAACCTGCAATATTACAGATATAATATTATGGTGTACACTTAAGGATAATTCAAAGTAAGATTTGATGATTTTTGTAACAGAGAAACAAAAAGCTTTGGGTTAATGAACAAGGAAAAAAATTAATTCTGCCATTCATTAATTCTGATATGTGATGTTCTCATGGAACACGTTATGGAAGAATGAGATGGGATCTTTGGAAGTAGACATAGTAGAGTGGAGAGTATTCTAAATGTTAGTGCCAGAAGATTTAATAGTGTAGGAAAATAAAATTTATATTTAGAATGGAGTTCAGTGCTATTGAGTCCTTAATTTCCTGTATGAAAATGAAGATAACCAGAAAGGCAGGATAGGAAAAGATGGTGAAATATTCTGAATGCAAATTCAGACATATTTTCTGTATGTTCTGTAACATAACGTATTCGATATATTCAGTAAGTTGAGAGCCCCTGAAAAAAAAAAGCACTGTTTTAGGAAGAGCAGTCTGACAGCTCTCCAGATCAATGGCTTGAATGGGAATAAAGTTAAAAGTGAGGATGCTGTTTAAGAGGTTAGCGTCACAGTCCATAGCAGTGAATACTCAGTGCCACCACTTTGACACTGGGTCTTTAAATATGAGGGAATTGCTACAAGAGCTATTGTAGAGGGTGAAGTGATAGAACCTGGCAACCTACTGGATATGGGAGTTAAAGCAGGTTGAAGTGTTGAATAATATGCTTAAATTTTCAGTATATTTTTATAGGTGTCTAATTTCTCTTTGTATAATGTATATGGGAAGACCTAGAAAGGATAATGGTCTGATGTACTGATACTGAGCCTGGGTCCTCAGTGTTACAATTGAAATAGGTGAGCCGGAAGTAAAGGATGGATGAATACAAAAGTGGGTTAAAGAATAAAGGCCCAGAGTCATAACCACAGAAACCAAATATGTTGTTAGATCTGAGGGACAAGTGCTTGTTTGGAAAAAGATGATAAGTCATGATCTAAAGAGACAGGACTAACAGATAAGGTATAAAGGGAAGCATATAGTCAGTAGACCCATACTTGTGTCCCTGAAGGGGCCTTGAATATCAAGCACAGTAAGCACTGGGTCTACCTCTTTATGTGCATGTCATGGTCTGGTTAAAGGTACAGTTTTAAATAGAAAAACAAGTGAGAGACTCTGGATGGAAAAAATAACCAAATTGCTCAGCTTATAGGACACCTATCTGCCATATTCATTAAACATTATGTGTGTTAAAAATGTAATGAAAAACTGAACACACTATAATTAACTTTAGTTTCCTCCTACATGTGGCTGATGTGGTAGGAGTATAAGGAATAAAATACAAGGAAGAAAACAAAAACCTTCTCTCCACATAAAAGGCAACATGACTCTTTGCTATTTCTCTCTCTCTTTTCCATCTCTTCCTTTCATTAGCTAGGATGAGTAAGATGTCCCTTGGCATTTACCAGTATGAGAAAAAGCCCTGCCACTTTGCTCTCTTTCCAACAATCCTCTTCCTCTTAGGACTGAAATTATACATTGAACCAGGTCTTGCCTCCTGAACATGCTTGGCTGCCTATGGCTGCTCATTCCTTCTTTTTATCAAACACTCATGTGAAAGCACTAATTGCTTCAGGAGCTTTTAGCAAGGGATCAGTTGGAGGTTAATAAGTTATTACTGTTTGGATATAGGTTTAGGACTATAAAGAGTGCACTGAGAATTTTAGGCATGCTCACATCTGTACTGCTACAGAGTTCTGCCCTGGGATTTATGAAGCAAAAGCCTATGTAATAACAGAATGAGGTACTGTTACATATGTGCCATTATTCCCTGAGCCTATGACTTATTTTGAGACATCGAAGTAAAGCCAAGGTAGAATTAGGGCATCCCTAATCAGCATAACATAGCTGGGGGAAACACGCAAACATATCTTCTGGTTTCAGTTTACATTCTTGATCTCCAACATCAAGTGGGCCCACAATTTCTTTACATGACTACCCCATATTTTCCTAATTCTTGAACTCCATTAGTCTGCTAGGCATTATTTCTTATGTACTCCTCTCTCCCAACACCCCTAAATACCACCTCTCCATCCTCATTCTCTGCTTGTCACCTTGCTTCACCACATCTACCCACAGACTTGCACCTTTACCCACGTTTTCTGCCTAGTCTTCTGCTGTAGGTAAACATTTTGTGCTCCTAGCAGAGCCAGTCACATCACTTGTGCAGTGGATCCCATGCCCTCTTGCCTATGAAAGGGTATTGCTTTGGTAATTACACTTTCCTTTGCCTGTATCATCAATTCTCTTCTATTTGTTATTTGCTTAGCACACATACTAGATGCGGTTTCTCACATCCTTGAATAAACCCTCCTCTCACCCTCTATATCTTTCTTTATGACAAACAAAAAACCCACTTTCCTCAAAGAGCTGTCTATATTGTGTCTTTGCCCATTTTATGTTTGACCCATTTTAATCAAGACAGCTGCTCTATCAAAATAACAGTTCTCAAGATCCTCAGTGTGGTCCACTTTGCTATATCTGATCATAATCTCATCATTAGTTAATGACTCAGTTAATCCTTTTATCCTCCTTGAAACACTAACTTTCTGTCTTCCAAGCCACCATGTTCTCTTTGTTCTTTTGTCCTACCAGTATCACTTCTTCTCATTCCCCTTTACTGGTCCTTCTCATATTTCTGATGCCTTAACAAAGGAAATCCTTTCATCTATATTAACTTTAATGGTGATCTTATCCAGGCTCTTGCCTTCAAATTCCATATATAGACTGATGAAGACATGTATCTCCAGACTGAACTCCAGACTCTTATATCCAATTGCTTATTCAAATCAACTTAAATGTCTAATAGCCATCTTGATCTTAACATTTCCAAAACTGAACTCTTCATCTTCTCCCTAATTCTACAACGCATTTGATCTTCCCTGCTCACATAATGGCATCTCCTTCTTTTCAGTTGCCCAGGCCAAAGCATTCTGAATCATTCTTTAAATTATTGTTATTTATTTGGTTGCACTGGGTCTTAGTTGTGGCAGGCGGGCTCCTTAGTTGTGATATGAGAACTTAGTTGCTGCATGTGGGATCTAGTTCCCTGACCAGGGATCGAACCTGGGCCCCCTGCAATGGGAGCTCGGAGTCTTAACCACTGCACCACCAGGGAAGCCATTTTTAACTCCTCTTTTCCCCCCTCTAAGTTACTACATCAGTCCATCGGTGACATTCTTACCATCAAAATATATCTGTCACTCATCACATTTACAGCTAACATTTCGTACAAACCACCACCATCTTCATCTTGCTTACTGCCCTAGCCTCCTAAATGACCTCACTGCTTCTGCATTTAACGTGTGTGTGTATTTATTTCTCAAAAGGGTAGTAAGAATGATCCTCAAAGCCCACTATACCACTCAGAATAAAAGTCACAGTCATTACTAAAAGGCCTACAAAACGCTATTATCTGGCTCCTTGTTAACTTTCTGACTTCTTCTCCTAAGCTCCTTCTGGTACTCATTCTTCGTGGGCCACATTCTACCTTGCCGGCCTCAACACATTACTCATGTTGCTACACAAAGCATTTTTCATTTATTCTGCCTGGAAGGCTCTCCCCACCAAATATCTGCTTCTTACTACCTAAAATTTTTAGGATTTTACTCAAATATCACCTTCTCAGTGGAGACTTCCTTGACTACCCTATTTAAAATTAGAAACCCTACTCCTGAAATTCTATAGTCATTTCCTTATTCGTTTTTATTTGTACACTTAAAACTCTCTGGAAGAACATTTATTTCACTTACTTTGTTTTTACTCTTTCTCTTTCTCACTTTCCTGGAATCTTGTGACTCACAGTATGGTTCCTGATCAGACCAGCAGCACTATTACTCCTTGGGAGCTTCTTACTAATGTAGAAAACCAGACAATATGCCAACCCTACTGAATCTGGATCTGCATTTTAACAAGATCCCCAAGAGAATACTACGCTGGAATTCTCACAAGGAATAACATGTTCGTCTGCGTTTTTCTGGCATATAGACAATGCTCGTTCAACATCTGTTAAGTGAACGGACACATTCCTTAGCTTTAATAACAACTCTCACATTCTACTCTAATAGGAAGGATGGATTGAGAGGATGAGAAATGATGGTACTGGGTGAAGTAGGGACAACAGGAGAATTATGAATGTTGAGTTCTGTCAAGTTTGATGTGGTTTTTGCCTTTTGTAGATTGAAAGCAAAATTCCAAAGCACACCCTTCAAACTTTAAGATCAGCTCACACTGTTATACAGCCAATCCCACATTATTTCTCTGTGAAATAACTAAAATTGTAGGATTTATAAGGACATGAGCTGAGGTTCCAATTAAAAGAAAAGTTGAAACAGAAATAAAACATTCTATACTGAAGCCACTAAGCTCAAAGGCAGCTAACCTGCAAAAGGCAAAGAATGATCTGAAAATAGTTTGAACCTTGGGAGAAATGTATTGGTTTACATACTCAAAACTGAACCTAATTTTCTTATAAATAACCAAACATGTAAATACACACAGTGATCATCTTAGGCCAATAACAAAATGGTTGAAACATATTATAGTAAAAGAAAAAATATACCCTTATGCTTGTTTTCCAAAAGTCCAAAATATAAACTTGCATTTTTTATTCAATGAGATTTTTATGCTGTGTAGAAGTTATTATGCTTATCTCTATCAGGTCTGCTAATTTTATCTTGTTGATAATTTGCACATGATTTTGCTGACAATTTGGAAATTCTGCCTGTGTGGTTGACACAAAATTCTAATAATTGCTCCCTCTTAGCACAGCACTAGCTTCTACTGTGGATAAACTGTCATCATTTTCAAGTGGGTCAACAATGGGTGGAAAATGAGATATCCTAAATTGTTACCACAATTTACTGAATTAAAGTGAGATTTGCAATTTTCGTTTGCATCATTATTAAGAAGTACTATCTTTCAGAATTATAAGCATCTTCAACTACAGGAAAATTAAAGCAAAGGAAAGCCTGGTACTAACTTGCAAAATGTGTTGATTTTGGCTATACACTGTAATTGGTGGGAGACAGAGGAAACTGAAATTACTGATATCAAAATCTTTCAGTGTGCTGACACTTGAAATATTTATAATTATATTTTGGTTGGTGTTTATGTCATTCAGAATAACAATACAGCCTGAAAAAGGATTAAATATAGAGGAAATACTGGGCTTCCTTGGTGGCGCAGTGGTTGAGAGTCCGCCTGCCGATGCAGGGGACACGGGTTCGTGCCCCAGTCTGGGAAGTTCCCACATGCCGCGGAGCGGCTGGGCCCGTGAGCCATGGCCGCTGAGCCTGCGCGTCGGGAGCCTGTGCTCCGCAATGGGAGAGGCCACAACAGTGAGAGGCCCGCGTACCGCAAAAAAAAAAAAAAAAAAAAAAAAATGAGGCTACTTTTAGACTATCTGTTATTTTTGAGATGAATACTCTTCCCAGAGTATATATCCCAAATTCTTTTTCCTGAAAAGAGACACAATGAATATACTTCTTTTATCATCTTGCAATTTTTTCCCGTATTTCATAGTGATCTGAATACCAGAGAAAGGCCATTTGACAACTGAGGTAGACAGCATAGTAAATATAAGTGTTTTTTTTAGTATAGTTTTTTTTTAAAGTTTAGAGCAATTATTTCAAGTTTAGTTTACTATTGGTTTAAAATTGAAGTATTTTGCCTATAAGAAATTATGAAATACATTTCTTGGCACATTAAATGATTAACACTGCAACTTTCTATGGGGGCAAGCTTCTTTTGACCTAGCTTGAAATGCACATAATGTCACTTCCAGCACATTGTACTGACTAGACAAATTACTAAGGTGGGAAGAGATGCAAGGAGAGGAGAATTAAGCCCTATCTCTTAGGGATGTCAAATAATTTTTCTGCCATCTTGATCTATCATAATCATCAAACACAATAACTTTTTCATTTAACAGAGTAGTTATTTTATGTCCCAAAGCATTCCTACTATGGTCTATTTTGAAAGTAACCTAGCATTTCCCAAGACAAAAATAAGTCAGTGAAAAAACTTTGATGTCAGTGAAAATAAAAGAGAATCACAAAATTTTGGCATGGACTATTCAGTACTGCCTAGAAACTCAACCTTTGAAGAGAATGGGCACAGGGGAGTGACAAATAATCACACATGCAAACATCAATCATATCTTGAAGGGGAAAAGAAGCAAAAGCAATCAAGGGCTCACATGCCAAGCTGTTTATATTCCTGTTTATATTCTCATTGTACACTGGATTAGAACACAATGTCTAGACATATTGGCTTCCAGAATTTTAGCATCATGCATCCTGTTCTGGAATGGGAAAGAGTTTATACTGTGTCTGGGAAAAATTATATGCCATGGTAGTTGATAATGGCAAACTGCCCTACCATCCTTCACAGAGAGCAGTTACAGATTTGTGGGGCATCGTTTCAAAGCCGTAAATACACTCAGTAGTATAAGAGACTGTATCTCCTTTAAACGAATAAGTTCATGAGTAAGAGAAGAATGGAGTACCTATACTGTCCTCTAGTCAGGCTGCCTAACTAATCACTTTGAGTAAATTCCAAAAAGAATAATAGAACAACTACTTTAAACCGTACTCAATGCCTGTCTCCAAGGAGACAAAGGTGAAAAGTGAGAAAGTGTATGCAAGGTGCCTGATACAGGGCCAGGCACAGAGTGTTAGCTCAATGGGAGCTACTCTTTTAAAACATGTTTGAAAAGTTACTAATTTTAAGTAATGGAATCAAACTCCTATTCAGACAGACATCTGCACTATATCATGGAGATGCTTTGATACACCATGTACAGTAACACCACAGATAATAAAAGAGTTATATACCTTCTAAGAACATATCATCAAATCATATACATTAAAATAACAAAAACATAGATTTTTTTCCCCTCTTTATGTTGACTAACTGGAATAAATGGACAGCCACTAGGTATTACTGTGTAATTTCCTTGCAGCTAGCACTATTATTAACACTATGGATTCCAAAAGAACTATAAGGTACAGCTCAGGCTTACAAGGGATTTACACTCTAGTAGGGAAAGAAAATGTTCACAAGAGGAATTCTTAAAATCAGTTAGAATAGCTGAAAAGCAGAGAATCATGGAATAAGAAAACACCATAAATTAATTCATTCTTCTAGCAAGCATCTGGGAAATGGAAATGCAAATTTCAGACAGACATGGTTATGTTGAGAGACAAAGCTGCATGAACATTTTCATATTTCTGCACAGTCTGGGCTTTATGAGTGAATAACAAACATGCCTTGGAAGTTAGAGATAATATATTGCTCTGGAGGGACTTAAATTCATATTCCCCTTGGAGTCATTTGCTTCTTTCCCAGATAGAAAAGCTTTCTCTTCCCAGAGAGGCTTTATGTTCCAAGGCAAAGATGTCTCTTTCTCTGGAGGAGAGGAAAGGCAGATGTGCCAGTGCCCTAAGTAAGCTACTGAGTTTTATAATTTACGAGTTCCTCTCCTCCTGTGGTACCTCTGGACCTCCATGGGTCACCCTGGGGAAACTGGGAGTGGAGAAATGGTAGGAAGATGCTCTGTGAGTAAATGGTGTGTTCTTTAGTATATATAAGAATGTGTATACATATATATGTGTATGTATATATATATATGTGTGTGTGTATATACGTACATAATATGCATGCATATATACCTCACACACATGCATACACTATACACTCTGACAGGTTAATTGTTAGCTTGAAAATTGCAAGTAGGGTAAAGTATCAGAGTCTTCATAGCTTCAAACTTAACATGTTACCTTCTGCAAAGAGATTATAGTTTGGCGGGGCTTTCAGTAGCTAAATATGAATATCAAAGTAGCTAAAAACTGCACCAGCCTTCACTGTGAATTCTGATAAATTCCTTGACCTTAAAAAACACAAGGAGTATGGGAAGTCAAATAGGGAATATGCCAATAACTCTAGAAGTGATTAAAGTTTTTGTTTTTGGCAGTTTTTTTTTTTTTTCTGAAGATTAAAAAAGAAATGAGTGAAAAGCAATGGAAACGGAAGAAAGCTTTCCTAATAAAATGAAATAGCATGCATTAAAAGCAGGGAGGGAATGATTGTGCAGTTCATTCAGATAACACTAGATTACCAATTATGAAGCAGAAGCAATGTTTGCAAAAAGAAGGGAATTAATATTTCTTGAGCTCCTGTGTGCCATGTACTAGTTACTTTACATATATTAACTCCTTTAATCTTTGCTCTATCCCTGTTTGGGGGATTATTATTATCCACATTTTACAGATGAGGAACTTAAAATAACATGCCAAGTAATACATAATTAAGAAACAGTGGAACTAGCATTCAAACCCATGTCTGCCTGACTCCAAAATCTGTATTCTTTCCATTAGTCCATGGCACTGAGTTCTTAAATATTAATAAGATACACAAGATATTTCTAATAGCAGATGATTTCTATTTTATATTAACCGGATATTCATTTGTTTCCTCTTTGCCCACTCTGAGAAGACTTAACCATAGTTTTATTTTTTATCCATTAACGTCAAATTTTGAACATAGCTCAAATAGGGCATAAAAAATATGTAGTGACTCTAAGGTTAATTCACATGTTCATCTAATTTTTTTTAAATTTGAGGTGATTTATGTGAAAGGTCTTTTCCATTACCATGAAAAATCAAGGGTTAAATACGAATATCAAAGCAACTAAAGTACCACCAAAATACATTAATTAAATAATTACAAAAAGTTATAGTTACAATCACAAAAAAGATGATCTTTTTTCAAAGGATATTACTTGGTTAATATAAAACTGAATCATGTATGAATGGACAAAAAATGTGATATATCTGTTCAATTAGGAAGAAATTACATACTGATATATGCTACTACGTGGATGAACCTTGAAAATATATTATGCTAAGTGGAAGAAACAATACATAAAAGATAACATATTGTGATGTCAGTTATATGAAACGTCTAGAATAGGCAAATCCATTGAGACAGAAAGTAGATTAGTGGTTTCTAGATGATGGGAATAAGGGAGGAGTTGAGAGGCATGGGGTTTCTTTAAAGATGATGAAAATGTTCTGGAATTAGATACTGATGATGATTACACAGCACTGCAAACATACTAAAAGCCACTTAATTGTACACTTTAAAATGTGCAAAGTTAAAATGGTGAATTGTATGTTATGTGAATTTTACATTAATTTTTTAATGGAATATGTGACAACAAATATCTGGGGCAAAGGTTACAAATATTCTCTTCTATGTCCTTAGGAGACATCATTAAACTTTCCCAAAATTCTGTTTTCCTAAGCCTAACAGAGTCCATTTCAGTATAGTATTCCAGGCAGCTCAGTGAATCAATTAGAGAATCTGTCTCTGTATCTACCTATCATCCCTGGACTAATTTACTTCTAGAGTATCATTCAAACCAAACATATCTGAATGGCATTTATTTGTACTGAAGTTCCAAGGCACATATAACTACACAGCAAATATTTAAGATGACTATTGACCTGGACAATACAAGGTAATGGAGGAATTTCTCAATGCCAGAGTTTCCAGTTTATCATAAAATGCCCAAGACTATGCCAGGAACTGTGAGAGTATAAGAGAAGTGTATCATATGTCTTCATTTCTTTTATATCTTACAGTATTTTTGCAGTAAATCATCTGCTCCATTTTGTAGTTTTGAAAATATAAGAATTCACACATTCAAGATAGAAATGCAATGTAAATGTATTTCTACATGAGAGTATCCATCCAAGGGAAACTTATGGGAACACAGGGCAGCCATTCCAAGCATTTTCCTCAAAATAGTCTTTCTATATTAGCTTCATTTATAATTGCTTTTTCCAGAGGACATTTTAATATGCTGGGAATGCTTTGGCCTCTGTCACTCAGTTAAAATAGTTTTATTTACTTATTTTCTCACTAGTATATTTTTCTGCTATCTACATGCATTTCCAACTTTACCTCCTGTGTTTTGTTTTTATTATATTGATATTATCTCTATTTATCCTCAAGGTATTTGAGAGACAACACATAATATAACCACAGACTAATCTAAAGTAAAACATATTATATAAACAAAGACCTGAAGAAATGTCTTCTTGAGTTTTCAAAAGGAAAGGTGTTAGCACTTGGAAAATGTTCTGTGATAACTGTAGCTGGGTTATGTACTTTGCATTACAGAATCGTTTTCTACCTTCTGTATGGATTATTGAACCAAGGTCAGAATTACTGAAGGCTGCTATGAAAGCCAGGTGCTTCCATCTTCCCATTTTAAAATAGAAAACCAATCAAATTGCATGACATTTTGGTGAATCTAAATGAATCCTTTATTGTTAAAGACAACAGGGGGTACAAACTGCACAGATAAGATCTGGAGCATAAAAGCCTAGGAGACAATGTCATCATTCAAAAACACAATATTCAGGCTTCCCTGGTGGGGCAGTGGTTGAGAGTCCGCCTGCCGATGCAGGGGACACGGGTTCGTGCCCCGGTCCGGGAAGATCCCACATGCCGCGGAGCGGCTAGGCCCGTGAGCAACGGCCGGCCGCTGAGCCTGCGCGTCCGGAGCCTGTGCTCCGCAATGGGAGAGGCCACAACAGTGAGAGGCCCGCATACCGAAAAAAAAAAAAAGAAAGAAGAAAAAACAACACAATATTCACTGATAATATAAAATCATTAATAGCAACTCTGTAAAGCATGACTACTTGGCTGAGAAGAGTAAGGGCTGTTACATCTCTCAGGGGTTTTTTCCTCTGTGTCAAAAGCTAAGAGTTTTTGGGTTTTTTTGTCTGTCAAAGACCACCGACTCCTTTTGGTTACTTGCTTTAAAGTACTTCTTCAAAAGGAAGTACTTTAATTCATTTCATGTTACGGATCATCTACAATGTACACACCAGTGTGTCTGGCTATTAGGATTACCACTATAATGCCACTAAGACATTTACTGCCCTCAAGGAACTCAGATGTGTGTTTTTGGATGGGATGTGGGATTCCAGTATGTTCTAAACTATCCATAATGCAAGGCATGAACTTTCTCCTTATTTTCACCATAGAGTGAACCAGGCTTAATGGTCCTATGGCTTGTACCAGCTACCTTCTTCAAGGAAAACAATTTCTTTTTCTCTTAAAAAACAATAGCATTCAGGGTTTGCCTCAATTTATGATAACATATCTAAGCAAAATTCCCATCTTTGTTAATGCAAAGCCAACTTGAAATTGATTTACTTTCTGTGGTAGAGAAGGAGTGCATAATCTGCGCTAATGAATGGACCTGGATCAGTGCTGATGGTTGCTGACTTTCCTCCTGAGGGTTCCATCTGAGTCACTGCCTTCACACTGTTACTAATGCCAACAGATCAGTGTTTCCTGGAATGCCCGGGTTTGTCTTTCAAAACTTTATTATGTCTAATCTTCTGTAAGCTCTTCACAGCTCATCTTTTAAACTTATTGTTTTGCACATGACTATGTCTTTCATTAACTTGAGTTGCTTCTTCAGTTTCTCCACGAAAAATTGTTTGTGTGGGTTGTGATTATGAACAGCATGTAGAAAGGCAGCTGGCCTGTCAGAACGATGAATCCTTCAGGCACTGAAATCAGATTACACGTATTTGGCTGGACAGGGTGAATTCATTTTTCTTTTTATACAATGAGACCAAGAAAAAGGAATCAGGTACCCCTTCCATTTTTTTTCAATAATCGTGTGGGTTTTCCAGCATTTGAATCATCCTGGAAAACCAAATATCTGTCAAATTCATTGTCTTCATCCAATTCATGATGAGCAGAAATAAATACTGAAGCAGAGATATTTATTTATAGCCAAACTTTCAAATAACTTCATGTGCAGGTCCCTAAAATTACTAAACAAGGGAAAGCTGCATGATCATGCTACCTTACAGCGATACATTTACTATCACTGAGCCAGAGTTGCTGTTTTTCCTTCTTGTCCTCTCCACTAACCTAAACCTTAATGACTTGCAAGGCCTACTCAATTTCTATCCTGACAAGGAGTTATTCTGATCATTTCAGTTCTCATCAGAAGTAATGGGATTTATGGATTTGGTTCTAGAGGCAGACAGACCTGGACTGAAACCTTGAGTTCACGTGTCATTAGCTGTGTAATTTTGGCACGTTTATTTTAACATTTTTTATCTCAGTTTCCTCATACGAACAAGGAGAACTCTCTCAACATATTTTTCATAAGGTTAAGAGAACTGCATGTAAAGCACATAGGAGAGTGTATAGTTCACTCTAAATACTCTATTTATACTATAGTCATCATCATGATTATCACAGTGCTTAAATTCTGCCTAGATCACATACATCACTCTCTGGATCTTTCTGGCTTATTTAATTATGCATACATTTGAACCTTATTTCTGTAACTATTTTTAAAAGATTCTCAAAGGCAGGAATTGAATTATTACATGTATTTGTTATATAGAGGGTTTAAGCGATTGGGCAAAAAACAGGATCAGGAATCTTGTCACTGTGAAGAGAAGTCTCAGTGAAACTAAAAGTTACTCTATGAAAGAAAGGAAGGAAAGGAGGAGGGAGGGAGGAAGAGAGGGAGAGAGAGCACGCGAAATAGAGAAAAAGAAAGAGAAAGAAAGGAAGGTAGGAAGGCAAAGACAGAAGAGAAAGGAAGAGAAACAGAAAGGAAGAGAGAAGTAAAGAAAGAAAAAAGGAAGAAGGAAGGAAGGGAGAGAGGGAGGGCGGGAAAAACAGGCACTTACACGTACACACACACACAAGCAAAACAGAAAAAGCGACCACAAGTGTTGTATTTCCCTTCCTCAGCAAAACAGACTGATGACCACTGAGCTAGCTACAGGTTTCAGAATGTGTGAAGGAGATCATGCCATATGAAGGAATCTGAGAATAAAATTTAGCTTACAAATCTTAGAAGCAGAGGAGGAAAAGCAAATATGGAATTCACATTGGGTTGAGACAACGATTGCAAGCATCAAGGTAGTTAGATATCAACCTTTCCCTTATCTCAGAACAAGGTAGTCAGAATATTAATCTTTCCATTATCTCAGACCTTCTTACCCTTATTAATAATGTGTAGCTTGTAGAAAGGGATTTTATTATGTTTACACACCTCCTGAATTAATATTCTTTTAATAGGTCAAATGCATAAATGTAACTACTCTAAGATTACCAGTTTGCTAATTAGTTCATTAAGTAATTTCCAATGAAATCCTGGAGGTGGAGATTGTGTGCGTATGCATGTGTGTGTGTACGCTGTGGAGAGTCAGTGTTGAAACACCAACACTGTATTTTCCCATGATATTGATACACAAGAAATTCATGTTTTGTGCTCTCAGTTTAGTTTCCTTAAAACAACCAACCTGTAGGAGAAGAAACACAAAAGAGGCTCAGATTAAATTGCTCTTACAGTTTTCATTTCCACTTTGTGCCTTTGCAAGAAGGAACCATTTCAGCAATGGGATTATAGTCTCTTTTTCAGTCCAGAAGTTACTGCCATTTTTCAGTGAAAGAATACTCTCTTATCTTAGATGCCACTGCTGTGGATTTTTCTTTGTATACCTCTTATCCTTGTCTGAAAGACTTCCAGGATGCAACCATTAGCTTATTATCTGGTTAGTACTTGCTGTTTGGTGGAAAGGAAAGCTATCCAGTACTTCCATCATTCAACAAATATTAATTGAGAGCCTACTGTGAACCTTGCAATGTTTTCAGAGTTTAGATACATCAATGAACAAAGTACATAAGAATCCAGGTACTGATGGAGCTTACATTCTAGCAAGGGGGTTTACTGTTTATACACAATAAACAATAAAAATGATAAGCTACAGTATATATTAGAACTCAATAAATGCTATGGAAAAATAAAAGTAGAGTAAGTTAAGGGGCAGGGTTCAGTTGCAACTTTAAATGGGTAGTCAGAGAAGGACGTCATTGCAAAGTTTAAATTTGAGCTCAGACTTGAAGAACACTGGCGAGTGAGTGGGACGGATGTCTGGGCAAAAGCGTTCCTGGCAGAGGGGAACAACAGAGTAAAGGCTTAAAACAAAGCATACCTGGTATATTCAGAAGGCAGCAAGGAAGGCAGTGTGTCCAGGACAGATTCAAAGAGGGGTTACTCGGTAGAAAATGTGGACAAAGTAGTAAGGGGTTTGCCATGTTAGATTTGTAGACCACTGGAAAGAATCTGACTATCTATCTATACCAGGTCCTTGTTGATCCAATTACTTAATTTTAGTGGTGAGCTCCATTCCATGCTAAGAATTATATTAAATACATGAAGACTCAGTGTGGGTGTTAAACAGGGAAGGTGAAGTCTTAGAAGAGATAACAGTTTTCTTCCACAACGTTGATCAATCTTTTTCCTCCCCTGTGGTCTGTGCCTTAGAGGGATGCCTATCTTTAGCAGACTAAGTGGATTCAGGTTGCATCACGAGGGAGAGAAAGCACACTATCTTCTGCTGATGTTTGCTTAGAGGAAAAAAGGTTTTATCAAAGGAAGCAAAAGGAATTTCCGTTGCTTCTAAATGATTCATATAAGGGTAAATGGCCTCAGATACATTTGAGACAAATGAAGGAAAAAGGCATCATTTTGCTATCATAGCATACCCTATTATAACCTTCAAAAAACAAGGTAGATGAAGGATCCTGGCTTTGAATTCATCAAATATTTCTAGTTCCATGTCAACCTTAACAGCAAGGTTGCACGGCTTAGCCCTACAGCAATCTGTCCTCTCTAGGAGGTAATCACTGATGTCTCCCACTGAGATTTGATGTAAGATTGGGATAATGTTTGCTGCAAGACAAGGATAAGCTATTCAGGATGCCTAGCATAGAGTAGTTTGCTCACTAATGGCACAGGAAACTATTATTTTCATTGTTACTTTTTTTTAGAAGCTATTTCCAGATTCTACCTTCCAGGCCTATGCACAGCAATCAAAAGTGCCAATTCCCTAGATGGATTTCACTCCAGCCTGGGTAAGGACAACACTGTTCCTCCCCTATACACCCTCACCACAGCTCCGCCAAGGAAGCATAAAACTTATTTGAAATATAGTTACCTAAATAACTATTAAGTCAATTTGGTTAATTTAGATAGCCAAGTTAGAGGATGCTAGTTAAAGGAACACCAGATCCATTTTCATCAACTGCCAAGTTTGTATCTTGATATATCTGTAATTCTCTACTTGAGAATATTAAAATGACAATAAACACATATACTTGTTCATTTTTTATTCAGCAATGACTAGTTGAACATTTACTGGGTACCAGATATTGTTCTAGGTGTGGGACATATTAATGTACAAGTTAGACAAGGTCCCTGCTTCAAGGAGTTTCCTTCTGGTACTGAGTAGAGGATAATAAACAAGTAAATTAATATTCAGCATTGACAGGTGCCATGAAGAAAATACACCAGTGACTTAGCAGGTAGTGCCTGGAGTTGGGAGGGGACATAGTGGGATTCTTTAGATGTGGTTTCTCAGCAAGAGGTGGTTTCTGTGCATATCCTGATCTTAAGGACATAGAAGATCCAGTCACATGGAGAACTGGGGAAACAGTAATCCAGACAAAAAGAAGAGTAAGAATAAGGCAGATACCTTGAGATGGAAGAGCCCTTAGTGTATTTGCGGAAGTGACTGAATATCGGTTTAGCAGGCTTGGCTAGAAGTGGTTAGGTAAAGGAGTAGTGATGAAGAGAGAGAGAAAACGAGGGTTTAGATCATAGAGCATATGGTAATATAGTTTCCCTATAGAAATGTTACACGTATTTTATATATGAAACAGAGGAAAGAGAAATAAAAGAAACAAGCAATTATACCAATAAGGTAACTATTAGTAATTCAGCATATAGTCATCCAGTCTGTTTCTGAATAATTTTGTCTTCTCTAATTCAAATTATTTTTCTGTTTCTCTCTACCTCTTCCCCCGTACGTACTTTGGGGATCACAGGTTCTTCAACTGTTCTCTCTCATAATTTACTTTTTCTCTGCTTCTACATTTCGCATGTCAATGGGACATAGAACTTAATTAATTCTGCTTCATGATCCCCTAGTTAAAGCTCTAAGTATGGTAACCAGCCATGAGCTAATTAGTATGGTAACCAGGCCTGAGCTCTAAGTATGGTAACCAGGCCTGAGCTAATTAGCCTGGGCCATAAAAAGGTGTAAGACACCATCACTGCTCTAAGAAGCCTGATGTCTAGTTATTTATCTCTTTCTTTCAGGCATAGCCCTTACTATCAGGCATAAGCCTTACTTACCAATTCTGGCACGAGCCAATGCCTGGGCTTCACATCCCCCCTCATTTCAGCCTAAAGCAGCGGTCCCCAACCTTTTTGGCACCAGGGACCAGTTTGGTGGAAGACAATTTTTCCATGGACGGGGCAGGGATGGGGGAGGGACGGGGGAGGATGGAATGGTTCAGGGGTAATGTGAGCCATGGGGAGTCGCTCACCTCCTGCTGTGTGGCCCCCGTTCCTAAGAGGCTGAGGACCCATACCGGTCCTCAGCTCAGGGGGTTGGAGACCACTGGCCTAAAGGACAGAACCAGATGGTATTGGCTTTATTGGATCATTAAGATCCTTAATTATATAGCCAGGGTTTTGAGTGAGGAATCCTCACATGACATTCAAATAAAATATTAAGATTATAAAAATAAAATGAGACTTGTTTATGAAGAGTGTTTTTCTCCTGAGTAATAGTTATTATAGAGCCAGAGCAGTAGAATACAACAGGAAAAGATTGAAGGAGTTTTTATATATCAGGTTAAAAATTTGGAGACTACATACTCTGCTTTCCAGATCCTAACCATTTTGATCTTACAGAGAGAATACAGCATTCAACCTCCTTTAAATTGAAGGTTGTACAACTCCTTACTCCATCCCCACTTTCAGCATTGTAAGACCGTCTAAGTAATAAAAAGTGAAATGACAGAATCATAAATTCTAAGATGTAGAAAGACTATTAAAGGTTGCCTTGTCCTAGATTTTATGTGTTGGATGAGTATCTTCTGTACTACAAAAGTTCAACAAAGTTGACTGAATGTTGGCAAAGAATTTGTGATCCAGTTTCACTCTTGCAACGTGTGCTAAAAGTAAGGCATTAGACAAACGGCTAAGGGTAGTTTTAAATTTTACCCTTTCGGTTTTACTGCCTTTTAAACATTTTAAGCACAGTTAATAAGGCAGCTCTATCAGAAGAGCTTCTGGAATCATGGAAGCACTCAGCATGCTCTAGGAATTTTGTACTCCAACATTCCCACAGATCTTTCAAATATCTGGCATTCTGTCATGATGTGTTATTTATTCAAATAGGTGCAGCAATGCTGCACATGGAAATACCAAGTGAACCTATTTTTTAAAACTCTTACAAATGGTTTGTAATTACCAAATACAGAGAAAATGTCTACCTTTAATCTCCCACACTTGGTGTTAAATTTTGAAAGTTAAATGAATGCAAAATGTTTAGTTAACATAAGAAAGGCAGATACTAAATACAGACAGTTAAAATGTTCACCTTTAAGAATGACAACGTTTATAATAGTACATGTCAGATCAAAAAACTGTAAAAATGCATATGGGGGCATTCCTTTTACACTAACAAATTGTAAACATTATAATTATTGTACCCATTGCTAGCAAGATGCAGTAAAACTGGAGCATAACTATGCTACTTTTGCATTGTAAAGCAGTATAAACTTTTTGAAAAAACAAGGTAATATGTGGCAATAGTTCTAATTATTTCATAATCTGTCCTGGGGAATTTATTCAACAAGTATAGCTCAACAGGAGCAGAAAGTTTAAGGCACAGAAAGGCTCATTACGGAATCATTTATTATTTTTAAAAAGACTATGAAAAATTGAATTGAACAATAGTATTAAAATCATACCTCAATACAACTGACATTGCATATGTATTAAATTACAGTTACTATAAAAAATAAAGAGAACCATGAGGGAAAAGCTTTTGTAATGTTTATATGAAATTATAATATAAAGTTCTATTTGTGTGCTAATTACAGTTGTATGTGCATATATATATATATATATATATACATATTTCTGTGCCTCCCTGTCCCCATCAGAAGAATGGAGATAAAATAATTACCTCAAATTTGTTGTAAAGATCAAATGTTAATTCAAACAAAGTGCTCAGCACTTTTTAGCTTACAATAAGGATTCTAGAGATGCAGTCTATTATTTTTGTCTGTTATAAACTGATATAAGCCAATTTGAACTTCAACACTGTGGGTTGTTTTGGGTAGATGTAGCAGACAGCCTCTAAAACCATATAAACTAAGCGACAGATACTAAAATGTTAATTTTATTTCATTTATATTTAAGTGACTGAATGTGGCTAGCTTCTATCAAATTGGATTGCACAGCTCTGCACAGGTGGTGGGTGGGATGCAGGACCAAACTGGAATCCTAGGTTAAGAGCTCCACTTGGGAGAATTGGCTACTACGCTCACCAGATTTTTATATTCTTAATAATATCAGAGTATACAATGTTTCTAACTAATTCCCGTATCTTAATACCATTTATTTCATCAATGCAAAAATGTTTATCATCATTTATAATTAGCAAACAGTCTAATGAAGATCACATAACCATATTAAAACTTTTGTAGAACAGCACCACTGGAGACTACACTGCTGATTAGAGAGCTTCCAAAATTTACTGTCCCAAGGTGGACATGAGAACTAACAGACACAGGTATCTCACCTCACTTATACTGAAGTGGCTTAAAGCAAATTACAAACAACACAATTAACAAATTAGTGTTATCACTTAAAATTTTATTTCACATGAAAGATTAGAAATAAGAAATACTATAAAATTCTAGGCTGTTGCAGTGAGAAGGATGGGAGCCTTATTATAACAGACAAAGTAATAGTATCAATAACTTCTGCACAAAATAAGATCATTTTATGGAGATAATTGTATTTAGACGTGATCCTCCTACTAACAATTAGCCTCTGTTACCTCTCCCAGAGCTGCTGAGCTGCAGAGCAGGTGCTCCAGGTGCGTGACAGGCATTTTTGAAGAAGAGTAGATTCTACTAAGTTTATGCTTTATTGAACCTGCACAGTAGCTAACAGGGACCAGACTAGACAAATCAATATAAGAGCCAACAGAGACCTTGACTGAGCTACTATACACAGAAAGACTGAGATCTCTTTATAAACAATATAGATACTCGAGGATAAAAAATAGCCATTTTCAATGCAAAAGTATGTGTCTGAAGATCAATGGATGACACAAGATTATGATGCATTAGAAAAGTAAGGGATATGGGTAGCTTTAGATCTGTGCTATTTTCCTTTGTTGTTACAGCTGCATAATGGTCTCAGCGATTACCCAGCGAGATGGCACTTAATATTAATATGAGGACTTACTAAACCGTATATTTAAAATTGAAGGTCTCTCTACACACACATGGACATACACACATACAAACAAGCATGCTTATGTTTGAATTAATGCAAAGGTATATAATATAAGCATATATATAATCACTGTATATGCTTTTATATGTTTGTATTAATTCTAATTCCATATTGGGGGATTCAATTATTCTTAATTGCCTGTTCCAATGATTTCATGTAACATTGAGCTTTTTGGTGTTGTTAAACATATGTTTAATCTACTGCCCATCAAAGCAGCAACACTGTTCTATTTGTGTCTGATTTCCTCATCTGTGAATTGAGGATAATAATAGTGCCTACTTTATAAGGTTTTCATTAGGAATAAATGAGATAGTATGTGTAAATTGCTTAAAACACAGTAATTACAATACTTTGTGAAAAATAGTTTATTACTTGACTAAATTGAAAATATGTTCAGTAAATATTTTATTTTCTAATATGAATACTTTGTTTTAAATATACATATACTTTATTTTCCATCGTAACTGTGATGTCTGTATAACATAATCTCTGCTTATTTTGACCACAGACTATTGAGAAATGTTATGGCACAACTTATCAAAGCTGATCACCTTTACGACTTGGCAGTAAAATGCTGAATAATAAATAAAGCATTTCATTTCACCTAAATTTATTTCATTAGAGGTAGTTAACTTGTAATATTCAACATTAATAAAATAAGGGAGTTAATTTCATGAAGATAAATGACTTTCTGGTGCTATGCAAATAAAAACAGCAACATTTAAAATTATTTTCTAAAATATGCATTAGTGTAAATTAAACATACAGGGTCAAAAACTGAGTAAAATATTTTCAACCCTGTTCTTGAATTGGTAAAATGTACGCCTTTTGTTAGTGCAACTTCAAAGCAGAGATATGATAATATTAAGCAGTCAATCATTTTGTAACATGTAGAGGAAATCAGGGCAACCAAATTGTAGAAGGAAGATTAAATAAAGTTACTGGGTCTCACTACCTCATTAGCTTTCATACAGTCTCACAATTCATAAACCATGCCTCTGTTCAGCAACTGTGGAAAATATGAGGCTAAATTCATTTTCTATTTCAAACATAATGTGTAAGTATGATTACATATATGTTTAGTATTTACACCTAATTTTCTCCCAATCAAAATAATTTGGAGCAGCTTACAGGGAAAACAAAATGTAAGATAGGGCAATCAGGGATATAAATCCACAAAGATTATTGAAATTGAGCTAAGAAGTCAGGAGGAGTGTCTAAGTGGCTAGTACCTTCTCCCAGGGGAAATTCATGACAGCTTAGCACAGGGAACCCACCTCACACTTTCCAGGATGATAAAGAAAAATAGGTGGAATTGTAGTATATTGTTTGTACTGCTTAACTAACTCATATTGTCTGAATAATTTTAGATAGAGAAAAGCCAAAAATTGATTAGAGAAAGGTTTGGCATGGAGGATATGGACTAACCACCCAAACTCACCTGCCTTCCACAGACTAGTCTGAAATTCTTCCCACTTTTAAGGCTTTATAAATGGGATATTGTTGTCATAACCATGTACTGAGCACCTACTTTTTGCCAGCCATTTGGGGGTGGCCAATTGCTGTGCAGGTTGTATAGGACACAACTCTTGGAGACACCATTCACTTGGTGATCATAAAAATTATTTATTATAACAATTTATGGGCACATGGCAGTAAAGTGTATTGAGGGAGAGGAGGCTTCTTTTGAACCACACAAAGTACTACATAGGATATCAGTTCCTAGAGCTGTGCTTAAATATTGTATATGTTATCATTTTACCTTTAAAATGCCCTTATTATAAAGAAATAGTTACTGAATTTTTCAGATTAGGAAACTAAGGCTTAGAAAAGTACATATTCCCTCAAGATAATAGTTGTTTACTTGACAGAGCCAGGATTTGAGATCAAGGTACTGCAGTTCCAAAACCCATACTTTCAACCAAAGTTCTACATTGAAAGGATGAATATGGAGGGTCTCAGCCATAAATATTTTAGTGTGAAGAAACAGTCTAGGATTATATTTAGAATATATGTGGTAGCATGTAGCTAGGTAGTTGACACACAGAGAAATTGGGAGGAGCATCAGCTATGTTGAAATACAGTGGTATGTCATTCCATATAAGAAAGAAAATCCACCAACAAGGTGGGCTCCCTCTCTGGAGAAATAGGTTGCTCCAAATAAATTATACTGAAGACATCATATTGTGAGAAGAAGTCACTGTGTGACTGCACATCACATTTACTTCCCCAATATGATTATTTGTTCCTAACCTATAAACATGGATTAATCCAAATGGGCTTTTGATAAATGTAATAATCAGTTTATGTAAGGAACATTTTTTTAAATAAAAAGACTCACTGATGGAAAAATATCATTTCGAATGACTTTCTTGCAGTTTCCAAAGTTCTTTTTTGAATGCATCTGCATTTTTACACCTTGCATCTGTAATTGACTATTTCATTCAAAATCCGCTAACTCCCAAACTACTGAAGTCTCAGGTAGCCAAAATGCTTCTGTAAGCATAAAGTGTACATTTGAACACTAAATGTACCCTATAATGTTCAAATCACATTGTAAAGAGCTGGAATATCTAATTCTCAGTTATATTGATTCAACTCAAGAATGTACTGTACTTGGGACTTCCAGAACACATTTATCTCTCATATTCATTATCTGATGTTCTTTATTACAGAATGATGAACAATTAAACTAATGTAATGAACCATATTACCTGAAAAACATGATTAAACCTTTTAAAATATTACTAGATATAATAATTTACAGCCTCCACTAAGTAAGTCCACTAAGTACTCTACCAGATTTATTCCTTTCAGAGGTCACAATAAAACTAGGTTTGGCTACAATTATTAATATTTAATTATAAGGAAATTAAGACAAAGAGGAACGCATGACATATTTAAGATCCCAAAGCTATCAAGTGCTGGAGTCAGGAAACAAATATGAGCCTTTATTACTTCATGGCCCTTGCTATTTAACATTATTCTATAATGTTAATTCATATTTGCTTTCTATTTTGTCTTTTTATCAAACATCAAATCACATAGAAACAAGTTATGAAATGTAATTTACGCTTCTGTTGTTTCATCAGTTCCCATATTAACCACTTTGTTTTAGGCCAGCATGATTCTTGCAGAAATGCAGCTTCTTCTCCACACTTTCCAAAACATGGTCAATGGGTTATTCTTCTGAAAACACAGCTCTAATCACACATAATTCCCTTGCTCAAAAGAATATCTCCCTATTCTCTCGTTAATAAAACTAGCATCCCTAACTCCATGGTTTCAATCCTTCATTGTCGAAATATTAGCTGAATGCTTATGGGAAACGTAAGACACATTCTTAGAAGTTTTGTTAAAGAACTTGTATTTTTAAATAACACTTTAAGGAATACTGCTCTAGTCTGGGATTCATTAATTGTGAGCTAAACATCTCTATGTCACAAACCAACTACTCCTTCCTTTAATTATATACTTTTTACTTTGTCCTGGGCTTCTAGGAGACAACACTCAAAAAAGACAAGAAGAATAACCCTCCCAGAATTCAGACAATACTACTAAGCTACAGTAAACAAAACAGCATGTCACTGGCACAAAAACAGACATATGAATCAATGGAACAGAATAGAGAGTCCAGAAATAAACCCACACACCAAAGGATAATTAATCTTCAACAAAGGAGGCAATACTGCAATGGGGAAAAACAGTTTCTTCAGCAAGTGGTATTGGAAAGTTGGACAGCGCATGTAAATCAATGAAGTTAGAACACACCCTCACACCATATGCAAAAATAATCTCAAAATGGCTTAAAGACATACAGATGGCGAATAGGCACATGAAAAGATACTCATCATCATTAATTATTAGAGAAATGCAAATCAAAACTACAATCAGATATCACCTCACACCAGTCAGAATGGCCATCATTATAAAGTCTACAAATAACAAATGCTGGAGAGGGTGTGGAGAAAAGGAAACTCTCCTACAGTGTTGGTGGGAATGTAAATTGTAGCAGCCACTATGGAAAACAATATGGAGGTTCCTCAAAAAACTAAAAATAGAGTTTCCATATGATCCAGCAATTCCTCTCCTGGGCATATATCCAGACAAAACTCTAATTCAAAAAGATACATGAAACCCTATGTTCACAGCAGCACTATTCACAATAGCCAAGACATGGAAGCAACCTAAATGTCTGTCAACAGATAAATGGATAAAGAT
Source organism: Delphinus delphis (assembly GCF_949987515.2). Taxonomy (NCBI): domain Eukaryota; kingdom Metazoa; phylum Chordata; class Mammalia; order Artiodactyla; family Delphinidae; genus Delphinus; species Delphinus delphis. The sequence continues at coordinate 78,812,053 of NC_082690.1, forward strand.
GTGGTACATATATACAATGGAATACTACTTAGCCATAAAAAAGGAATGAAATAATGTCATTCACAGCAACATGGATGGACCTAGAGGTTTTCAAACTAAGTGAAGTAAGTCAGAAAGAGAAAGACAAATACCATATGATATCATCTATATGTAGAATCTAAAATGTGACATAAATGAACTTATCTATGAAACAGAAACAGACTCAGAGACATAGAGAACAGACTTGTGGTTGCCAAGGGGAGGGGGAGGGGGGATGGAGTGGGAGTTTGGCATTAGCAGATGCAAACTAGTATATACAGAATGGATAAACAACAAAGTCCTACTGTATAGCACAGGGAACTATATTCAATAACCTGTGATAAACCATAATGGAAAAGAATATAAAAACATATGTATATGTATAACTAAATCACTTTGCTGTACAGCAGAAATTAACACATTGTAAATCAACCATACTTCAATAAAAAAAAAAGGCAGAGCTCTAAATTCAGTGTCAGCCAGACTCAGACAAATACACCCACTCTAATACTAGCTCTATTTCCTTCAATATATACTCTGTAGCTTTCTTTTTTGCATAGATTTGGATAATATTTGTTTTCCTCTGCTAACTAAACATGCACATACCAAAGGGCTAATAATTTGTGCAAAACCCTTAATTCCACAGCCTCATGGCAGCCTGTTGTCCTAACCCATACTTTCCTGTTTTAATGGTACTCCATTCAGACTCCACAGTGTCCAGTGGTCTTCTGATTTCTAAATTCAGTTCTCACAATGACTCCACCATGCAACAGCTCCCCTAAAATGATGACCCTATCAATTTTTTCCTAGATTAGTGCCCTTTTTTCTCATGTTCAAGCCCAAGTCCCTATCTCATCATCATCTTTCAAATCACTTAGGCCTTCAGAGGATGTCATAAAACAACCTCCCACATTCATTACTTTTCTAATTTTTTGTGTGAATGTCTACAAGCTTTCAGATAAATCTCTTCTCTTGCTGGAATTTTACCCTCTCCCTAAAGAATTTGTCAAATCATAGTTGCCACCTGCATATGATTTTTTCTACAAAGGTAAATGTCACTGGCTTCCTCTCTTGCTCATATATTGTTACTAGAGTGAGGGGAGGGTGAGTCTCAGGGTCTGTAGTCTCCCAGGTAAGAGAGGGGAGTGTTGGTGGAGCTAATGGAGTTTGGGGATGAGGGTCAAGTTTTGAGGAAAATACGCTGAATCTGTCATTCTCACTGTCTTGCTATTTTTTACTGCTCACTTGCAGTATAATACTATTAAACCACAATGATTAATTTAGTTCTAAAATCTCACAGTACTCCAACATCAAGCATATTTGAGAAATTCATATCTTCTTTTCAAATAAATTTTGACTTCATATGGATCTATATACTATATGTGTCTTGCCCTAGCTACTTCACAAAACTTTTGCTTATTTGAAACTGGAGACACATGGACTTTGATATCCAAGGTTAAGTGTATTTTAATAGCCCTTTAAAATATTATCATATATAATGACAATGAAAACAAGGCAACCCAAAACCTCTGAAACAAGAAACATCTCAAATAAACAACCTTACAACTAAAGGACCTAGAGAAAGAAGAACAAAGAAAACCCAAAGTCAATAGAAGGAAAGAAATCATAAAGATCAGAGCAGAAATTAATGGTATAGAACTGAAGAAAACAATAGCAAAGATCAATAAAACTAAAAGCTGGTCCTTTGAGAAGATAAACAAAATTGAAAAACCATTAGCCAGACTCGTCAAGAAAAAAAGGGAGAGGACTAAAATCAATAAAATTAGAAATGAAAAAGGAGAAGTTACAACGGACACAGCAGAAATAGAAAGGATCGTAAGAGACAACTACAAGCAACTGCACGCCAATAAAATGGACAATCTGGAAGAAATGGACAAACTCTTAGAAAGGTACAACCTTCCGAGACTGAAACAGGAAGAAATAGAATATACGAACAGACCAATCACAAGTAATGAAATTAAAACTGTGGTTAAAAATCTTTCAACAAACAAAAGTCCAGGATCAGATGGCTTCACAGGCGAATTCTACCAAGCATTTAGAGAAGACCTAACACCTATCCTTCTCAAACTCTTCCAAAAAATGGCAGATGAAGGAACATTCCCAAGCTCATTCGATGAGGCCACCATCACCCTCATACCAAAAACAAAGATACTGCAAAAAAAGGAAATTACAGGCCAATATCACTGATGAACATAGATGCAAAAATCCTCAACAAAATACTAGCAAACAGAATCCACAACACATTAAAAGGATCATACACCATGATCAAGTGGGATTTATCCCAGGGATGCCAGCATTCTTCAGTATATGCAAAACAATCAATGTGATACACCATACTAACAAACAAGAATAAAAACCACATGATCATCTCAATAGATGCAGAAAAAGCTTTTGACAAAATTCAATACCCATTTATGACTAAAACTCTCCAGAAAGTGGGCATAGAGGGAACCTAACTCAACATAATAAAGGCCATATATGACAAACCCACAGGAAACATCATTCTCAATGGTGAAAAACTGAAAGCATTTCTTCTAAGATCAGGAACAAGACAAGGAGATGTCCACTCTCACCACTATTATTCAACATAGTTTTGCAAGTCCTAGCCATGACTATCAGAGAAGAAAAAGAAATAAAAGGAATACAAACTGGAAAAGAAGAAGTAAAACTGTCACTGTTTGCAGATGACATGATACTATACATAGAAAATCCTAAAGATGCCACCAGAAAACTACTAGAGCTAATCAATGAATTTGGTAAAGCTGTAGGATACAAAATTAATACACAGAAATCGCTTGCATCCCTATACACTAACAATGAAAGATCAGAAAGAGAAATTAAGGAAACAATCCCATTTACCATCGCAACAGAAAGAATAAAATACATAGGAATAAACCTACCTAAGGAGACAAAAGATCTGTACTCAGAAAACTATAGGATACTGATGAAAGTAATCAAAGACGACACAAACAGATGGAGAGATATACCATGTTCTTGAACTGGAAGAATCAATATTGTGAAAGTGATCTACAGATTCAATGCAATCTCTATCAAATAAGCAGTGGCCTTTTTCAAAGAACTAGAACAAAAAAATTTACAATTTGTATGGAAACACAAAAGACCCCGAATAGCCAAAGCAATTTTAAGAAAGAAAAATGGAGCTGGAGGAATCAGGCTTCCTGACTTCAGACTATACTACAAAGCTACAGTAGTCAAGACAGTGTGGTAGCTGCACAAAAAACAGAAATATACATCAATGGAACAGGATAGAAAGCCCAGAGATAAACCCACACACCTATGGTCAACTAATCTATGACAAAGGAGGCAAGGATATTCAATGGAGAAAAGACAGCCTCTTCAATAAGTGGTGCTGTGAAAACTGGACAGCTACATGTAAAAGAATGAAATTAGAACACTCCTTAACACCATACACAAAAATAAACTCAAAGTGGATTAGAGACCTAAATGTAAGACTGGACACTATAAAACTCTTGAAGGAAAACATAGGCAGAACACTGTGACATAAATCTCAGCAAGGTCTTTTTTGACCCACCTCCTAGAATAACGGAAATAAGATAAAAAATAAACAAATGGGACCTGATGAAACTTAAAAGCTTTTGCACAGCAAAGGAAACCATGAACAAAACAAAAAGACAACCCTCAGAATGGGAGAAAATATTTGCAAATGAAGCAACTGACAAGGGATTAATCTCCAAAATGTACAAACAGCTCATGCAGCTCAATATTAAAAAAGAAACAGGCAACCCAATGAAAAAATGGGCAGAAGACCTAAATAGACATTTCTCCAAAGAAGACATACAGATGGCCAACAAACACATGAAAAGACGCTCAACATCACTAATTATTAGAGAAATGCAAATCAAAACTACAATGAGGTAACACCTCACACCAGTCAGAATGGCCCTCACCAAAAAATTCTACGAACAATAAATGCTGCAGAGGATGTAAAGAACAGGGAACCCTCCTATACTGTTGGTGGGAATGTAAATTGGTACAGCCACTATGGAGAACAGTATGGAGGTTCCTTAAGCAACTAAAAATAGAATTACCATATGTCCCAGCAATCCCACTCCTGGGCATATACTCAGAGAAAACCATAATTCAAAAAGATACATGCACCTCAATATTCACTGCAGCACTATTTACAATAGCCAGGGCATGGGTGCAACCTAATGTCCATCAACAGAGGAATGGATAAAGAAGATGTGGTATATGTGTATGTGTGTGTGTGTGTGTGTGTGTGTGTGTGTGTGTGTATATATATATATATACACACATATATATATACATACAATGGAATATTAGCCATAAAAAGCAACAAAATAGTGCCATTTGCAGAGACATGGATAGACATAGAGGCTGTCATACAGAGTGAAGTAAGTCAGAAAGAAACAAAACAAATATCATATAATATCACTTACATGTGGAATCTGGAAAAATGGTACAGATGAACTTACTTGCAAAGCAGAAAAATAGAGACACAGATGTATAGAACAAACTTAGGGATACCAAGGGGGGAAGGCGGGATGGGATGAATTGGGAGATTGGGATTGACATACATACACTACTATGTATACAACAGATAACTAATGAGAACCTACTGCATAGCACAGGGAACTCTACTCAATGTTCTGTGGTGACCCAAATGGGAAGGAAACCTAAAAAAGAGTGGGTATATGTATAACTGATTCACTTTGCTGTACAGTAGAAACTAAGACAACATTGTAAAGCAACTATACTCCAATAAACATTTTAAAAAATAAAATATTTTCCTATAAAGTCACATTTTTTAAACCTTTGTAGACAATCCTCATTACTTTAATTAGCTACATAGTTTAGGACACATAAATATATTTCAAACATCATTATTGCCTATTTTGGGGAGGGGGCTCTAAAATAGTGTATCTTCCAACTAATTTCCATTTTTTCAGATAAAGTATTAGAGATAAAAAAATAGTCACAGAGTAAACTTTTCACATGAAATTCTTTATCCCCTTCTTTCCTTCCATCTTTCCTGTCACATTTGTAGTATCTTATTATGTACTGTCTATATTTAGATGAGTCAAGATTAGGAAGCCAAGGACCATAGAAGGAGAAAGAAATTTATGCTATTAATAAACAGTTACACAGAGATATGGAAATATTCCTTTCCCTGAAGCCAGTCTTTCATCTATTGAACACTCATTATGCTTTCTCAATCCACTCATATTATATCTATAATAACAACGTATGAAATTGTGCTTTCTAATATATAGAATATATTACGTTAATAGTACAGGTACACATTAATAACTCTGGCTACAGACCAAGGCTACCAATATTTGCTGTGGTGCTATGTCCCAACACATAATTTTGTCAAAACTGAAATCCATGGTATGGTAAAGGTAAACTGGTTCCCTGGTTAGACATGGCATAATTTTATCTATTTTTCCTTAAAATATAAGTTAAATATTTTTCTCCATGAACACAATTTATATTGGTCTTCTTAGAGTATTTACCAGTCATGTGAAGAATAACTTATGAGTATAGGTTCTGATGAATAGAATCTTTCATGATTAGTGCTTTTTTAAAATGAGTAAACCATCTTCTCAAAACAGTTTGCAGGCTTGGTACTGTCTTCCTTCCTTCCTGTGTTCTTTCTCCTTTCTCTCTCTATGTTCTAGTTCTCTCTCTCTCTCTCCCTCCCTCTCTCCCTCCTTCCCTCCCATAGAGATTTGGAAGGCATCATAAGTGTTTATGGGAACTCTACTTTGAAATTAGGGTAGACTGGATGCAAATCCTAGACCTGACATGAAGCTTTATGGCACTGATTACATTAGTTTTTACTGCTGTGTGATGATTTACCACAAATTATAAGTTTAAGACAACATCTATTTTTTAATCTCACAGTTTCCACACACTGGAAGTCTAGGCATGGCATAGACCTCTGCTCATGGTCTCACAAAGCTGAATTTTAAGATGTCAGCCAGAGCTGAAGTCCCATCTAAGACTAGGGGTCCACTTCCAAGCTTCTGTTGTTTTTAGAAGAATTAATTTTCTTGCACCTGTAGAACTCATGGAGGATGCGTTTCGAAAAGAAAACCTCTTTGACCTCTAGACTTCCTATTAAGAACTCACTTCATTAGGTCAGGGACACCAGATAATATAAAACTTGATTATCAAAACTGATTAAGGACCTTAATTCCATCTGTAAAATTTCCTTTTACCATATAGCATAACATAATCACAAGACTGATATTCCCTTACGTTCAAAGGTCTTATTTGCACTAAAATGGAGGGTATTATATCAGGCTGTGGGTCACTGGGAATTATATTAGAATCTGCCTTCCACCCTAAGTAAACTGTATAATTAATTTGTGTTTTTAGCTTCCTGACAATCTGAAAGGTTACTGAAAGAATTGAAAACTGTAATTCATATAAGCCACCCTGCATATTGCTGCCTTATCTGCAGTAATGATCTCTTATTTGAAAATAATGATTTTCAAAACTAGTATCTCCACTGTAGATTTATAAAAGTCAGACGAGAACATAAAGACTATAACAATTTGACTCTTTGTTTTAATTTGAATATCCCCTTCCCCTGGGCAACAAGCCTCAAGTTTAGGTTTAAGTAAGTAGAAGAAAAATTAGTAATAAAAAAGTAAAAATAAACTGAGTAATATCACTAATACTATGCATCAAAAGTAACAATTTATAAGACAGAGAAAAAGAAAAAATGATTGGACTTGGAAAATATATACTGCCTAATTTATAATTTTTTGCACATTTGTGTTAGGGTTTGCTCAAAGAAGGAGAATCACTATAAATATTATGGAAATAATGGATTCATATGAGAATTAGATCTTATACACACATGGGAGTTGATAGGGAAGGGACGTTATGGTAGAGAGTTGGAGGATTATGGAAAGAGTCCTTAATTTGTCCATCTGAAACAGTGGCTTGAGTGGACAAGTTGGAGCATGCAAGGAAATCTGAAAAAGAGAAGTACATCTGTCTAATAAAATGAAATCACAAAGGAGGAGTTTGTGTATAAGTCTGTGAGAAGCTGTTCCCCCTCTGCAAGTGCTGCCTCTGTGAGACTCTAGCCAAGCATCTGGTGGTACACCTGGGGTTGTTATTCCTGAAGATGAGAAAATGAGTTGGATACAAAGTCAGGAACATGAGTGCAAATGGAACCCAGTGAGCTCCTCTGTGATAGTCAGTCCTGCATCTAACTGCGATGGCCTTCCAAGTGCAATGATTCAGTTTCACCTCTGCCTTGCAAATCTCATGGAAGTTCCTTTTTTGGCCAACCTAACTTGGAGCCATAAGGCAAAACTGGTACCAGGAACATAGTTCCCAGCTTCACAAATCAACATTGTAGAATCCATCAAAACATCAGCTTAATAGAAATTAATCATGAACGAAAGTAACACTAACCATAAAATCAGTAAAATCAGTAAATTATAGTCAACTATTTAGAGGTCTATGATATGGAAGGACTATGGATTTATTTTTATCATTTAAGAAGAAACTGTCAAAGGAAAATAGTATATATTGAATCTTACAATAGATAAGTTAATATACTAGGAGATCTGCATATACTGTCTCCTTCAAATCTAAAAACAAACTTCCACAATTTGATATTAATATATTTTTTAGAAGATCTCAAAACTGAGCCTAATAATCACATATGAATTTTGATTTAATATTGTTTGCTGCAAGATAGGCAAAAAAAAAAAAAAAGTTTGAGAACAGAATTGCATATCAGTAGATTACTGTGGATCCTCCGTACTGAAATAAGGACAATAGAAATAGAATTGTTGTAAAGCTTGTCCGTTATATAATTCAATGCTCTTATGTAAAATCCTCCTACAATTTTCTCCCCAGTGGATAAAAACTCAAACATCATGACAACAAAATACTCTGAATTTGGAACCTGTTTTTGGCCTTTAGATACTGATGATCTTGGATAAGTACCATAAACCTTTATAAATCTCTATGTTCCTGTCTGTATGAAAAAGATATTACACCTCACATTTGTCATGAGAATTAAATGAGGATGATTATTTCTCACAATATCCAGGCAATGTTAAACATCCAGATAATGCCAGCCACTATGAGTAAAATGAAAATATGAAAACTTTATTAGTCTATATCTACCCATCCACCCATCCATCTTTGACTGCCAAGTAGCTTAGCAGACGTAAATGTAAAGCCATACTGCAGTTATCACATCAGCCCAGCCGTTTTTGGATCAACAACACCCATATATCCTCTATGTCATTTTGTTTTATTTCCATCTCATCAATACTACTCCACATAACTTTTATGACAACTTCTTCGAAAAGTTTTAGAAAGAAGAATGGTAATAACTCAATAATTAAAGAAATACCATTAGCCTTGTCTCTAGTGGGCAATGACTTTGCCCACTGAATATGCCATTACTACTATTTTTAATTTGGAATACTTATTATGCTTGGGGTATTACCTTACAATCAAAATGTTAGAAGCCTTCATAACTCTCTGAACCATATAAAACCCAATGAAGAATTTCTCATAATGGCAAGGACAATTTTTTGTGAATCTCCACTAAACTGGCTTAGAAATACTTTGCCTGCCTTCTGAGAGCTGATCTAAACAGTCTGTGCATATCAAAACTTTGAATTGTGAGTCACTGGAACAATGTAAAAAGTCAGCAATCTATGCAATGATGCCAACAGCCCTTTAAGCAAATTCAACTAAATCAGGAAGAAAACTCAGATGATCTACTAGTGATGGTGGGAATTGCTTTTCATTAAATTTAGTATCAGACAAGATTGATCTTATTCATAATCATTAAATAGACTTATTTTCTATAGTTTTCTAGTAACATTACATACTGGGGACCCTTGTCCTTTAATGAAGCAACGGTCTGGAAAAACTAGTCATACTATTTCATGGCTCAGTGCTACAAAACTGCTGTACCTAATAGAGTAGTAATTGAGGCAAGCCGATATACAAAACTAACAGCTGGGAATGGTCCCAGGACACCTGAGAAGTTATGTGGCATTACATTTTAGATTTTTGGAAAGTGTGCATACAATTCCCTTAAGAGTTGTTGTCACACTATTTCAAGCTGCTCCCTTAGAATAAAAATGCTGACAAACATCTAAAGGCAATCGAGAGCTCCTAGAAACAGAAGTTCCTCTGGCCTTAACAGAGCCAACAGAGTACAAAGGGACTCTTTCGGCAAGATAATTTTTTCCTTTAATCTATGGATGAAACATGTCCTTCTAATTGCTTTCTATGGCATATGTTGTAAACAAGCTACTTCCTTGATCATCTCTTGAATGCTCCGTATTAGAGTTATTTTTCTCTTGTATAAAATGAGAATAAGAAAGGATAATCTAGAAATTTATGTCAACAATTAAGTAAGCTAAAACTGATTAATGTCAACTTTTCATAGGTGCTCAGTAAATAGTCATTATTTTAGCTGGACTTTTTTTAAAGACTGTTTTAAATCAAAAGATCAAGGTGTTTTGATTTTTGTTTGTTTTTCCTATCAGTGACTCCAGGCAAACTAAGGAGAACTCTGGAGACAAATTTGGCAATTAGTTGGAGAAAGCAGAACAAATAATATATCTTTCTTTATGTAAGGAATTTTCAACAAACTGATATTATAGCAATGTAAAATAAAACTCAGATTCTAAATTGTTTTTTCCGCCGAGTCAAAACCGAGCAAACTCAGGAAACGTAACTAGAATACTTTCTGATTATCAACTATTATACTGCCTATTCAAATGTTATGTCAATTTGTACTTAGTGTTTTCATATACTTTATTACATCATTAAAACTGTATTCAGTACAGCCTTAATTTTAAATTAATTCTGTAAAAAATTATATAGCCCCAATTTTCTTGTGTTTAAGTTCTCCAACATTTTGAGATCATCTTTTCCTTTAAATTTTTTTTTGTTTTTTTTTTTGTTTTTTTGTTTTTTTTTTTGCGGTATGCGGGCCTCTCACTGCTGTGGCCTCTCCCGTTGTGGAGCACAGGCTCTGGACACACAGGCTCAGCGGCCATGGCTCACGGGCCCAGCCACTCCGTGGCATGTGGGATCTTCCAGGACCGGAGCGCGAATCCGTGTCCCCTGCATCGGCAGGCGGACTCTCAACCACTGCGCCACCAGGGAAGCCCCTCCTTTAATTTTTAAACAGAACAAAGCTGTGGAGAACTGCTTCCACATTTATTGTTAATTCCAGGTCTTTCTGTAAGTTCCCAGAGAGAATCCATTGGATAAATCTCACTCTAATTCTGTGCTCTTTTTGAATTTGGGGAATTATTTTTTTCTCAACTACTCCCCATGTTCTCTTTTCTCTGCCTAATATTAATGCAAATGTGGGCTTTTTTAATGATCCCCAAAAGCTCATCAACTCAACAGATTTGTGCATAGTGTATTTTACTGAAGGTTTGAAATCATGATGGAATTGGGAGAGATATATTATTAAATCATTTTCATAAGAGTATATAACAGATCAACAAGAATTTATGTAGTTATATAGGCACAGATATATGAGTGTGTGTATGTTCATCCTAAAGACACTCCTGTCATGAAAATTTCTCATTTGTAAACTTTTTCCAACATATCTCCTAGGACTCCCTTATTACTATGATTGTAATTCCCCTACTCTCCTCATACTAGTAAATACTGACTACACAATGCTGCAAGGAAGTACATTCTATCGTGCAAGTCTGTTCATATAATGCTTGTTCAAAATGTTTTCATGTTCCTCATTGCTTTCAGAATAAAATCTATATCTTGCCTAACACAAAAAAAAAATCCTGAATAATTCTGCTTATGATAACTATTTCAATCCCAGTAACTCTACTATCAAAATTAAGTTTCTGGGCTTCCCTGGTGGCGCAGTGGTTGAGAGTCCGCCTGTCAATGCAGGGGACACGGGTTCGTGCCCCGGTCCGGGAGGATCCCGCATGCTGCGGGGCGGCTGGGCCCGTGGGCCATGGCCGCTGAGCCTGCGCGTCCGGAGCCTGTGCTCTGCAACGGGAGAGGCCACAGCAGCGAGAGGCCCGCGAACCGCAAAAAAAAAAGAAAAAAAAGAAAAAAAATTAAGTTTCTTTCAATTAATACTTTTATCTAAACCTAAAAACAATATCTTACGAGTTATGTTATATATTGAACACAGAATTTTAAGTAAGTGCATCATAGATTCTTTGCAGTACTTAGGACTTGGGCTCTGTGCCTGCCTCTGACCTACAACAGAGGCAGCAGCAGAGCTTGGCCACAACAAAATGCATGGATTCCGGGCTTCCCTGGCGGCGCAGTGGTTGAGAGTCTGCCTGCCGATGCAGGGGACGCGGGTTTGTGCCCCGGTCCGGAAAGATCCCACATGCCGCGGAGCGGCTAGGCCCGTGAGCCATGGCCGCTGGGCCTGAGCGTCCGGAGCCTGTGCTCCGCAATGGGAGAGGCCACAACAGTGAGATGCCCACGTACCGCAAAAAAAAAAAAAAAAAAAAAAAAAAAAAAGCATGGATTCCAAAAGGAATATTCCATTATAGAAATTTAAACAGAATCCTTCTTTTAATACCAAGGAGCAAAGTGACCCACAGTCATAAATGAGTTATTAGCGTTAGTTGCTAAAAGTTAGGATGAGAGCAGCTGTTCATAATATATAATAAGGAAATATGACAGTTAAATGTGTCAAACTGACTATGATATTAAGATGATTATTCTTAAATGTATTAAACTAACACAAAACTGTCATTAGTTATTTATAACTAATGACAAGTTAATAGCAATCTAGTAATATCTATGCTCATTTTATCAAGTGATATAACATTTTATCTTCTTGATATTTTATAAGTAGAAATTGCATGCAGTCCAGATAGGAGTACACGAGTGCAAACATTATACTGTAGGGTAGGAATAGTTCACGTGGCTTTTGAAGATAACTAAAAACTACCCACTTGCATAGTGCCGTGTACATCAAACAACGATGTAATGACTAATCATCCTTCTTAAGCACTTCAATACTAGGAAAGGAGAGTTCATTTTTAAGGTCATCTCAGTCACTGAAAGGGAATATCCTTTCATTTTTTGTTAACATATTTATTGAGGTTTAATTACACAATATATTGTACGTAAAAAGTACACAACTAAACATCTTGACATATGTATATGTCCATGAATCTATCACCACAATCAAGAAAATGAGCATACATGTCACTCCAAAAGTTTCCCTGTGCCCCTTGTAATCCACTTGTTCTGCACCCATCTGGACTTTCAGCTCCACATTCTCAATTCAGGGAGTCCACTGACCACACCTGGGCTCCCATTTCCTAAACACTGACCTGGAAATGTTCTCCAGACAGAAATATGAAAATATTTTTTAGAGATTTATTCATTTGTTTCCCACTTCTTAGGGATCACTGATGTCCAGTATCATGAAAACTATTGTTTCACTTATTCTATATGTTTTGTTGCTGTTGTTATTATTGCTTCAGATGGGAGCTTAAATACAGTCTGTTACTTTAGCTTGTCCAGAAGACTATGCTTTTATTTTTAATTATATAGCCTTTTTGGTTTTTGAACAACTCATGTTACACAGGAGCAGAAACATTCTTGTTACTCAAGAAATTACAAAGGTATATATAGCAGTTACCTCCCAAGAGCCTGGGACAAAGGCTAGCCAAATTCATTATTACATAATAGCCATATTAATTTATGTTTTCCTGACAGTAAATATGACGTTTTTGGATCAGAGGCAGATCAGCTATTTGCATACAGAATACCTTAGTGCCAGGTCCCATGCCCCATTTCCTCCTTGTCATAACACAGTGTGTATCATACAGACCTTGCACATATAGGGGAACAATCCCAAAATCATGAACCTCAAAGCTTATACAGGAGTTAATCCATCTCCCCTTCTTCCTCTTCAGAGAAAAGGAGAGAGAGCTTGGAATGTGAATAAATCTCTTGGGGGAAGAGGGATGGTCTCTACCCTAAAATGTAAGCAATTTGGCTCCAGGGGAGGTAAAAAATGTATTAGTAATCTGTTTTAGTCTGCTCAATCTAGTATAACAAAATCCCATAAAACGTGTGGCTTAAGCAACAGGGACTCCTCTATACAAACACCTCTGTATGTACAAGGTCTGTCTGGCATGCACTGTGTTTGAGCTGCAAACATGGTTTTATAGCACCATATGTTGACTGCTTACTCTGTAACTGGCACGGTGTTGTACATCCCGCAACACGTACATGTGCATGCACACATACTGATATACACTCACACATAAGCATTCCAGTGCAAGGAGACCCTTCCTGCCTTTTTTCACTGGGAACTGACCATATCACAGTTACTGATCCTGATAATTAGGATTTTATTCTAACTTAATCATGACATAGGGTTATCTGTAATGTCAATAATGACCTTAATCGAGTTGGTTACAAGTTATTGACATACGGTGTATATTTTAAAGACATATGTATAAACTATGTATACTATGGAATATATTTGTGAGTGCAGTAACATTCGATTTCTGCATTCTAAAGTGGCAATTAAAGTATTTTACCAGTGTTGTCAAGAGACTTGAACCTTTATGCCTGCTCTATGTTCTCATTCTTCTAGTTTTTACAGATGTTCTCTTGGCTTTCTCACGATTCTTGTTCTACATTATTCTGTGCTAGAATTCTTAATATTTTAATTCTTAAAATCTAGTTCTATTTGTAATCATTTTTAATCTGTAAATTGGTAAACGCTCAAAATTCAGTTAAATAAAGGATTAACTGGTATTTTTAGAAATGTTGCTTTTTTCAAATATACGCAGCTCTTCTGTATTCCTAAGAATAACTCCTGTCTTTAATCTGAACATTATATGTTGGGAAAAAAATGTAAATAATTTCTACATGATCATGGCTTTAAGAGCAATGGAAATTGACTTGCACTTACACATCACTGGCCAGAATCTGGCCGCATAGCCACGTCTAGAAGTAAGACGACTGAAAAATCAGGAAATATGACTCATGGTAGACTCAGACCAACCATGATCCAAGACATAAGAAAGACACATTGGAGAGGGAAGCGGGTATTGTGCAGGTCCCTAATTGGATACTCCTAAGTATTTTGCAGAATTGCTGAGAAAATTAAATGAGAATGTATGCAAGTACCTATATCAAGGGGAATATTTAATAAATACTAGTTCTAAAATATTAGATATAGTTGTTGTTCCTAGTACTATTCATGTATATATTCTTTGAGAGCAGGAACTCCTTTAAATTCACTTTTTGATATGTCTCACAACCAAGGGAACCTGATATTAACACCTTAGCAATTAGTACATTTACTTTTTTTTTCATTTTAATTCAACTGTCATTGTTCATCACGTTACTATTTATTGAAAAATCCAAAATTAGATTGTAATACAAACTTAATGAGACCTGGTACCATTTTTTTAAAAAATTCCTGAGTAAATTCTTCATAAACGTCTTCAACCTGTTTCTGAATAAAATGTCAAATCAAGTGGGCAGGTATGTCTTAACACTCAACATAATTTATGTTTGGCATCTTTAAACAGAATATCAGGTTGATTGACTAGATTTCCCAAAGTTGTTTTGATGAACTCATAGCTTTTGATTTCTTATTTGCAGTATAGAAGGTCTACCACGACTTTCTAGTTCATACTTCTAAGATATTCTTTATATACACTTCTTCTGACCTTTAAAGAAAAACATCCTCTACCTAACACACAATGGAAGAATTATAAACTAAAAAAAGACATTTCCCTAGAGATCTTCAAATTGATTATGAATTGCCATTGGATTGCTAATATTTTTGATCAAGATGAAATCCTAGTAGATGAAGCACACATAATCATAGACTCTGTATTATAAGATGGATATTGTGAAAGGAATTCTTGGAACAGAAGGACATAGACAACTTGCAAGATAGATCTCTCTTGACAACAAAAAATTATTTGTCATGACTAGCTTTTCTAAAAACTTTCTAACAAAAGACATCTTGAATGCCATTTAAAAAGGGATCTTGAGGCCCATCAAGTCTGGGAAAATTGGGTGACAAATTTGTTTATTGAAAGGTTCTTAAAAAATTATTACTCTAATATAAATGACAATGTGGAACCCCAGGATGACTGGAAAAATATAGTTAAATGAAATTACTTCCTGAGGTGTTATGGGTTATTTTTTGTCAGTTATGCTTCAACATTTTACACTTAAGAAATACATCAGACACAATTATAGAAAAACTAAAATCATAACCCATACAGATATTTTTCCAGTGACTGCTAATGATTGCTAATATAACAACCATATAATACACTTCTTATGATTTCAATTCTTTTAAACTTGTTGAGATTCGTTATATAGCTCAGCATATATATTTTAATAAATGTATCATTAGTATTTAATGATACATTTAATAAATGTATCATTATACGTTTAATAAATGTATCATTAGTATTTTTTTTTTTTTTTTTTTTGCAGTACGCGGGCCTCTCACTGTTGTGGCCTCTCCCGTTGCAGAGCACAGGCTCCGGACGCGCAGGCTCAGCGGCCATGGCTCACGGGCCTAGCCGCTCCGCGGCATGTGGGATCTTCCCGGACCGGGGCATGAACCCCTGCATCGGGGTTTTTGCACGAACCCGTGCAAAAGTCCCCTGCATCGGCAGGCGGACTCTCAACCACTGCACCACCAGGGAAGCCCTATAATTAGTATTTTTAAAGAATGTGTATTCTTCTGTTTTTGTGTGGAAGTTCTATAATTTTCAACTAGGTCAAGTTGCTTTATGTTTTCTACTTTCTTTTCTATTCATACTGAATTCTGTATACTTTTCCTACAGTACTGAGAAAGGAGTTTGCAGTCTCCAACTAAAATGGAATATTTGTCTGTTTCTCCCTTCAGTTAGGTGAGTTTTGCTTACCTCTATTACAGCTCTTTTATTAAGTTCATGTTCATGTAAGGTTGTTCTATCTCACATTGAATTGACCTTATCATTTGATATGTATCTTTTTATCATAAAGAATATGATTTAATTTGAAGTATACTTTGTATGATATTAATATACCTCTGCATTTATCTTTGGTTTATATTTTATCTAGTCTGACGATCTCTGATCTTTTTTTTTTTAATCTGATCACCAGTCTTGTCACCATAAACTACAAAGCTTCATCTCTTCACCTATGTGGACCACTGGAGTGATTTCAAAAATACATTTAGATAAAATTCCTCTCTGATGTGACTGTAGGTCACATTTTGGCAATTATGCTGGAATAATCTTTTAATTTAAAAGTATACCAAACATATAATTTCAGAAAATAATAAAACCATGACCAAGATGTAGTACTTTTAATATTTTGCCCTTTGCTATAGACTTTTTCAGATTTTTTTAAATTTTAGAGAAATAGGTAAATTTCCCACCACACAATCCTTTTCTTCTTCCTTCTGTGTTGCAATATCTACCATTCTGAAGGGTATGAGAAATAGAAAAGTTGAAAGCTAGTTCTATAGCCGGAAACTGCTGGTTTCCATGATCTCTTTTGAGTACTCTCAGAAGTATAAAGTCATGGGCCTATGTTCTGTTAACCAACTTGAGAGGCCATACTAAGTTTGATCTAGTGTGATGCAATGTATCTGGACCAATCCTGTAATTTTAAAGAGGAAACAGACCAAGAGAGGAGAATTTACTCACTCAATGCCATCCAAACAGTGACATACTAGAGACTAGACCTCAAGTGTCATGAGAACTAGTCTATGTTCATTGCTCTGACTACCATAGATCTGTGTGTTAAGGGTAATAATATCCCAAGTAGCATTCTTTCTTATTCTCCTTACAGCAAAAAGTAGGCATTATAGTTGGGGATTTATTTTCTTCTCCTCCCTAAAGAAACATGGAAAACTTTAGAGTTTGGTGTCCTAGAGGGTTGAACTTATAAGCAGGTTGGATTTATAAGCCCTGGGGAGACAGTGCTATGGTAGGAATTTGGCATCCTTATATCCAGACATCAAAAACCAGCCTGGGATCTCTGTTCTGGGTCAGATTTTGCTTGGTGGGTCAGCAGATAGCAACAATTCCAGTTTTCCCAGGTTTTCGTATTACATATATGATGGCTGTGTTCATGTAACTGCTCCTCCTTAAAAGTTTCTTCTTCCTCATTTGCATCCCTCTGAGCTCTTGCCTAAATCCTTATTTATGAAAAAATAAATAAGAGATACAGCAAATGTCAGCTAACCAAAGGCATATTTTTCCTCTTACTACATCCTTGAGTCCATGAAGTGAACAAATTTTATATTAAATGCTATCTGGATGTCAGGAGATAGTGGCAAAGATCTGACATATTGTGAGTAATGACACAGGAATTACAGAGGATAAGTAGTTGAATACAGACTGGTCTTCGTGAAGTAGAAAGAACTTGAAATGAATGTTGAAGAAATGAGGGAGAAAAGGAGAAAGGGCAGTATAAGGTAAAAGCACAGTGCAAATCTCCCCGAGCTCTGGTTGCTTGTCTCATAAGCACCTTTGGTCATTTCAGGAGTTCCAGCTTTCAGCCCTCCTTACCATCCCAACCACTGCACTTCTTGTTGATCCTGATGTCCCTAACCACACATTTCTTACTGGTATAAGGAGGATCCTCTGAGCCTTCCCATGGAACACAGTCCTCTGGTGGTTTTTCTTACATAATATCAAATTTAATAAGCCCATTTCTATGAGCATTTTAATCTTTTCTTCCACCATCTACCACGACAACTTGGCATTTTGCCTCATTAGTGTGGGCCATTGCTTTTTCTACATTTTTTGGAGCCACCATAGCATCATATCTCTATCATCTCCCAGGGGTCATGGTGCTGAAGTCTGTAATCCATGTGAGTACTCCTATATTGATAAAATTTATTTTATCTAAATCTATGTTTCACCTTAGTTGGTCCATCATCCTCAGAATCCAGTTTCATGTGCACTTCCCTCAGCTCTTGACAGTGTACTTTGGCTAAGTCGCTTAGAGCCTTGGGTTGGTTAGCCATTAGATAAGGGCTACCTTTAGAAGTGGTGGTGTCAGCACATGACCACCATACGGCTTTAGTGTCAGCTTCATACAAAGCAGTGCAGTAATTAAACAGAAGCGGAATAGGTAGATCAATATAAACATACGATGAAGACCATGCTCGTGCTACCAAACAGATTGAAATTTATTTATAATATAAAAGGCCTAATAAAATGTATAGACATTTCAATACAAAATGATATAAAAATCAGGAGCCTGAGGATGCATGGAATTAAGGAAAAGTTAGAGGAGAAATAATAAGTGTATGATCAGCTTTTGCTGTTTCCCTTAACCTCATCCCCCGACAGCCTCACCAATTTCCTAAGGAGAAGGTACAAGATGGTAATTTCAGAACTTTACTGCACTTAAAATGTAGTCTCTTTTTTCTCCCCTTTTACATATACGTGTGTGTATGTGTATGTGTGTGCCTATGTTCATATCATTTAAATATATGCTTGCATTAACTCAAATTCTATAGAGGGGCTTGTTATTCTCCTAGTTCAGTCTAGAGATTTTACATAATACTGAATTAAAAACCCTGTTTTAATACAGTTGAAGATTTATATTAAAATTGCTGATCACCAATATTCTGATGCCTCCAGTGACAGAAGAGTCAACCCTGCTTCATCCAATTCAACTCACCCCTTGCAGAGTGTTGCTCCATCAGCAATATTCCTCTTTGGTTTGTCTCTTATTATAAGACCATGAAAATAAGATTAGAACACTGGCCTCCAATTGGCCAGTGAAGAGAGTTTAATCTCCATTGCCTGTGGAGCTTTTTAGAACTGCACATGTCTTGTCTTCTTCCCTCCCCTTCCCAAGGATCAGGTACATCACTCCATCCCTAGTAGGGTGGAGGCAAGGGTGAGATTATCATTAGAATCTCAGCGTCCATGTAGAAAACTTTAGATTATGAAAGTATGAGCTCTTACCCTACAGCTTTGATGTGTTTTTTTTTTCTTAAGACAATTTTTATTTTTCTAAAATGTAAAGACAATAATATTATTAAAAGTTATATAACTGCAAGAGTAGGTAATCCTTACTCAGAAAAATGCTTTGCTTCCAACTACATGAGGTTGTAAATGATTTTATTCTTTAGATTGATGATACCTTAACTAAAAGGCAACAGAATTCTTAAATTTGAGGAAACTGGCATCAACTTTGGTGTTGAAGACCTTTGGATTGAAATCTGGGTTCTTTAACTTACTAGCTATGTGACATGGGGAGAAATTACTCTTCATGCCTCTGTTCCCTTATCTGTAAATTAGAGATAATGTCTGCCACATGGGACTACTATGGATGAAATGAGATACTGTACGTCATTGTTGGTATATAGTGATCCCTTTGTAAATTATAGCTTTACTAGTATTTTGAGTAAATTTAAAATATCTTACAAGTCTAATACAATCATTGTAATGACAATCATTGATGCTCTGTCAAACATGTGGCACTGCATCTCCAATAACAAAGTGGAGATATATCAACAGACATTTTTTTCATATAAAATTTTCAGAAAAGATTACAATCTTAATAGGGATCAATTTGAGAATGCATGACTCATTTTCTTATAAAACAAAGGTACTTATTGCTAAATTACATATAAAAATCATTCCTACTGAGCTGAAATGGCAAATTATTTTAATTCAAGGATATGCTGGTAGATAAAATAATTTCAACTAATTTTTGATGCCAGCCTGGAGTTCCCAAATGTTCACTTGTGAATATGTCTACATTTTCATATCTTACATCCATTACTGACCATTTTCTTCTGAAAGTCTGCTGAGTCCTGGACAATTGAGGACTCCATTTCTTCTCTAAGCATAAAGTATACACTGAAAACCTGGAAAATGTCCCCTAATAGATTTAATCCAGTTTTTCTGCATCTCAAATATCTAATTCTCAACCACAGTAATGTGACTGCAGAATGTATATACTTGGGAATGCATTTAAATATCACACCAAACCAAGTAATTGGGCTTTATAACCACTGTTTTGAGGAAAACAAAATTAAGAAAGGTACATAACCTATTCAAGATCACACAGCTATTACACACGGAGTCAGATAACTAACCCAAGTCTTCCTAAAATCAGAGTTTTTTTCCCCCCAAAGCCCTTTTTAGGTTACCTCCTCAAATTTGTTTTCTTTCATTCTTGGCCCAAATCAACTACCAAGTAATATAGAATCAAGTTCCAAAATGTAATCTTTCACCTATGTGCTAACATCCATTCCTATAGTAACTGTTCTAGTTCAGGTCAACATCATCCTTCCCTGAACCATATACATGGCCTCCTGAATGGTGTCCTTGCTTCTGTTTCCTTCCCCTTCCAACTCTCCTAAAAATAACCAACGATTATTCTTTCTAAGGTATAGTTCTTATCATGTCACACTCCTGCTCAAGAAGTCTGACTTCCCAATGCCTACTAAATAAAGTCAATTGTCCCTGGAATAAAATCCAGAACCTCTTACTATGGCTTTCACAGTCCTTCTTGAGCTGGCCTGTTCCTACCACTAGAGCCTTCCTTAATAGGGTTGGTATTCCCCAACCTTCTCTAAGTAATACTCAAGTTTGTTTTCATCCATAAATGGCTCATCCTCCCAAAGTAAATGTCACTTGACCATTGACTGCCATTAAGCTGAGGGAGGGGCTGCTTGGTATTGGATTCCTTAGGGTGGGAATAAAACGCTGGTGGAGATTGGGTGCAAGCCTGGGCTTTTAAGAAATAATGCTAGCTTTCCCTCCTGTGTGGGTGTTTTCCTCATATTCAGTACCTAAATGAAAACAGAAATGTACTGCAAGGAACATTTGTTTTCTGAACTCTTCACCTTCATCTCTTATTTTTTTCTCAATTAGGTATTCATAGTCCTACTATTAAAGAAACTTTGACTGTATTTCCTGTGAATTAACATCTTAATCAATATTTAATATGCTAAGAATGAGAACTATCTCTCCTGACTCTGAGTTACATTACAAAGCTGAGGATGCTCCCTTTGGCCTCTATTATTGAAGAGATCATATACATCGCAATAGTTCTTTAAAATGTAGGTACCTGTTAACATCTTCCTCTGGCCATTTTCATGTCGGGCAGTACCAGAAAAGTATCCCCAAAAGTCATCAATAAAACCAAATAAACTTTAATGTGTATTTTTTTGTTGTTGCTATTTTTTGGTTTGGTAAAATACTCAAGTAAATTACCTCTGAGCAAGGGGAGACAAAAATGAGTGACAGAACATATATTTCACATGGAATTTCATTTCTTTCCCCTGTTACATATGTGCCCTTATGTCATTTTGCACATTGTTTATTTTTGCAAGAGTCAGAACAGGGATCGAGGGCTGAAAAGGGTGAAGAGAAATTTGTTCTATTATGAAAGATCCCATCGCCATACAGAAAGCCTCTTTCCCTAAAGCTAACCTTTCTGATAGTGAATATTTATGTTTGCCAAGCTATTCAGGCAACACTTTATAATACTTTAGGACAACACATTTTCCTAATATACAGAAAGACATATAACTTTAGGACAATGTTAATTTATTAGTAACTCTCAATGCCTAGGGTATAGAAAAGGATTTACTATTGATGGTGGAGACTGTTTGTCATTACATTTAATATAGACAATATTGACTCTGACAATTATAATTGATAAGACATAGAGTCTATATTTTCTTGTTACACGTGCAAAGGGTCCCCTTGTTCTTTACTGAAACTACAGAATGAGACATCTAGTCATATCATTTCATGACTGAGTGCTACAAAACTGGTGCAACTAATGACATGTTGATGAGGCAAATAGAAATATATACAAAGAGTTTGGAGTATTCCCTGGACATTGTGGAAGTTTCCCTTGATCATTTTTTTAAATACTGTTAGAACTCAATTTTTCCATCTAAAAGAAGAGAATAACAAACCCTACTCTATAAGGTTTATGGGAAGTTTAATGCTATCAAAATTAATAATTGGCATTCAGTAGCTGCTCAGTAAATGATCACTATAATTATTTCATCTGGTTATCCCTCCATATCATAGCTCCAGAGTCACTGTCTTTCTACCAGAGGCTTAATGCACACTTAGCCAGGTTTAGAGACATAGCAGGGAATTATATAAAGAAAGAGGGACACATACCATGTTCATCTTCTGTGTTCTCATAGCTTTTAGGAAGTAACCATTTTGTAGTATTTATAATCATAACACTTTGGAATATAAAAGATATGTAAAATGAGACAGTCTAATTTGTCCCAAGTTCTACACTGAACAAGCATCACAGAACTAGAACTCATGTCTGATTCCCAACATATTACACACATTATTTTGAGAATCTCATAGTTCGTACAAAGCTTTTTCCTGAAAAATTCTTTCAAATTATTCTTAAAATTGTAACTTAAATAGCTCTAGTTTGTATGTCCACATGTTAGCTAGGATTTGGGGATCACTATCTTCCTAATATTTAGGGAAAAAAATAGAAAGCTAAGGGGAGCTCCTCCCATATACGATGATAAATCCAGGACCTCACCCATAGTTCTGTGAACTCTCCAAGAGTCTCTTGGTCAACTCCCACTTCCAATGTCCTACTCCTTTTGACTTCTTAGAAGGATTCCATCTTGACTCATGGATAGTCTCTTCTCTCTTCTCCATGTCAACCCAAATGCCAATAACTCAAGGCAGTGGTGCATTGCATATTTTATACAGATAGCAATGGGTAATGATGGAATGCCATTCCATCTCATATTGGAATTCCAGTATTCCAATATCATTCCAATCTCATAATGGAATTATGAGATTATGTGAATCAGAGAAAGGAATAGAAAAAAATGTAGTTGATTGCTAAAAATCATTTGCCTCAAGTTTCCCAGTCACTTCTGTCACCAGCAATTCCTTACTCGTCAGTTTCCCACTTGTGATGGTTATTTTTATGTGTCAACTTGACAGGATAATGGGGTACCCAGATATTCGGCTAAACCTTATTTCCGGGTTTGTGTAAGGGTGTTTCTGGGTGAAATTAACACTGGAATCCATAGACTCAGTAAACTGGTTTGCCATCCCCAATGTGGGTGGGCACAATCCAATCCAATAAGGGCCTGAATAGAACAAACAGGCAGAAGATGAAAATTCAGCTTTTTTTGCTTCACTGCTTGAGCTGGAATACCTATCTTCTGCTCTCAGTGCTCCTGGATCTCAGGACTTCAAACCCAGACTACAATCTATATCATTGGCTCCCCTGTTTCTTGGGCTTTTGGACTTGGACTAGTTACACCACCAGCCTTCCAGGATCTCCAGTTTGCAAATGGTGGAACTTCTCAGCCTCCATAATTTCATGAGCCAATTTCTTTTAATAAATATCTTTCTATATACATCCTATTGGACCTGTTTCTCTAGAGAATCTTAATACACCCCTTCCAAACTTGTCCCAGGATTCCCTCGATGCTGTGATTCTGTGTTCACATTAGTTATTCACCAGATCATTGCAACAGACACTTACCCTTTGCTTTCTCCTCTCATCACTTCCAAATTTTACTCTGTATTTCTGCTATGTGCCCTTTCTAAAATATAAGCATGTCAGAAAGGTTCAGTGGCCTCCTTTGCTTCCAGGACAACATCTGCGTTTTCTGAATAATACGTGAAACACTCCTGCTATTTGATCTTTATCAGTTAAAGTCACTGCCCTCTCAAACACTCATACATATTTTATCTAGAAATAACATACACCCCATGAGGTATCTTATATTAATATACTGAATACAAATTTTAAGTAATACTATCTTACTTATCTTCAGTAGACTGAGATGTGAACTCCATAATTGACTCAAGTATATAAAAGGGAGCCTGGTTCCCAAAAGGCTAATTCATTAAAGCAACACATATATGTGATTCCCAGTCACAAGTAATTATATTTATCACTAAAGTTTAAACGAGATGTGAGCAGATGTCAATGGAAATTAACCTAACCCACACCCACAGAATAGTGAAGAGATATAACAGCAAAATGCAGTAAATTGGCTATAAGCCAAGGAAAACATAGTTATACATATATGAAGCTATAATACAAAGAAGGTAAAATATAATAAGTTATAGCTTGATCACAACCGTTAATAATAATTAGGTCCAGGCTATGACCAAATAAACTGTATGCCATATTTATGTATTAAAATTTTCATCAAAAGAGAGGTTTCATGAAATTTTCATCAAAGCAAAGCATCCCTGGGATTGAGATATCGAAACTGGTGTGCGGTGGAGTAGGAATGGCTCATATGGCTTTCTCAGAATCCAGGCAAAACATTCTACCTTCTTCTGGTATATTTATAAAATGATATTCTGGTTGTTAGTGGGATTTCCAGATTTTTAAAGAACTCAAACATTTCAGTTACTGAAAAGGAAAAACACTGACTCCTTTGTTCTCCCATCGTCATGTTCCCTTGATTCAAATACTTTGAAATGACTGAGGAAAACTATCCTCAATCCTGAAGGCTGAGAAACAGATTTGTATTATAGTGAATCAATTAATGTTCTGACCCAAGAAAGTTCTGCATGAATAGACAGCTACCAAAAATGACCTCTTATTTCCCTCCTCTTCCTCAATGTCCTTTCAGGGGCTTATTTGATTTGTTCTTTCAACTTATCGGCAGAGCCCTTAGAAAGCCTTTGGAAACGATGGAACATTGTTCACGCCTGTTCATGAGGATGTGAATGGTGTTGCTATGCAGCAGTAAACTAATGATAGTTCATTGCATTGAGAATCATGCAATTAATTCTCCTAAGAAAACGGAGGAGCCCGTCTGAAATCTTCCACAAGTGTCAGAAATCAAATCACATGCATGTTAGCTTATGTTTTCAGTATACTTTTTAGGAAATAGTGAACATTCAAAACTCTTCCTTACATTTTTTAGAGTTACTGATATTAAACTTCTCTTAACTAGTCAACAGATGCTATCCTCACATACCTGTTCTTTCACACATTTAACAAATAGCTACCAAACAACCCTTGTCCTCAGGGCAAAAGTTGAAGCTTGAAGATTTAGTGTGAATGGTTAAAAGAAGTGCTGCTGAGTTTCCGTTAAAAACTAGCACTGAATGGTGTTATATAGAGTTAGTCATGACAATAAAGCAAAAGGAGAAAAATTTCTGGAATACATACCAATCCAGATGCGACTCTCTCAAATATACCAGTACGTGGCGCACTTTTCCATCGAAGAGCCTCAGAGAATAGAATGAGGACTGCAGGAGGGAACAGAGACAAAATGGCTTGATCATGAAGATTAAGAAGTCACTTCTCGGTGAATGGAAAAGTTAGCATCTTGTTAAATGCATTACAGAGAAGCATTTATAGAAACTAACTGATCAAGTCAGATCCGAAAGTAAATTTTGAGCATTTGCAAATTATCAGATTTTGTGCAATTTGCAGAGAAATATAAATAAGGATATTGCAAATCCTTCACAGTTGATGTGGGAAAAGAATTGTAAGCTATCCAGAAGAGCGTCAGCACACACTGAAAGGAGAGGACTTTGACCAGACAAAAATATTGGCTAAAAAATGTATTCACTTCTAAGAAATGAAGAAGCTACAAGCTTCTGTACAGATAGTATGTATCCCTATATTAATGTATAAAACAGGTACCCCGCATTTTTAACTAACTTAAGTACAACTCAACCTATTTGATTAACTGAAAGGGGATTTCAGATCACCCCAAGTCACAGTTAGTTTGGAACAAATTCAAAGTTATGAGAGGCAGATTGATTGTGACACAGTGACTTTCCCAGCCCTGGTTATGCATAGAGAGCAAATGCCTAAATTTAGCTGAATCTCTTATATGCACACGGCGGTACTGGCAGGTGTTGGGTGGGAAAACAATATATTGTCTATTACAAACACTCCATAAATGGTAGTTATAGAAAATATACTTGAAGCTCATTCTGTAACTATAGAATCATATGACCTATGGATGAAAATTCTATCTATCCTCAAGTCTTTATTTTCTAATTCACATTCTGATGCTAATATTACACTTAAAATTTTCTACTTTAGGCTATTTTACTGAATTGAAAGCTCGTCCAATTTTTTATTCTATAAAAAATGTCTCAAACCCTCCCAAACACAAGTATTGGTGAAGAGAGATGCTATAACATTCAATTCCTTGAATTTTTTTCAAATTTTGTATTGACTTAAAAAAATTAAGACCTTATATAGAGTAATTTTAGGTTTACAACAAAATTGACAGGGAGGTATAGAGATTTCCCAGATACCCCTTGCCCCCGCACATGCATAGTCTCCCCCATCATCAACATCACTCACTAGAATGGTGACTTTTTTTAAACAAGTATGAACCCACACTGACACATCATAATCACCCAAAGTCCATAGTTTACCTTAAGGTTCACTCTTGGTATTGTACATCCTATGGGTTTGGAGAAATGTATAATGACATATGTCCATCATCATAATATCATGCAGCATATCTTCACTGAGCTAAAAATCCTGTGCTCGGCCTATTGCAGCCTTCCCACCCCTAGAAATCACTGATCTTTTCAATGTTTCCAAAGTTTTGCATTTTCAAAAATGTCATAGAGTTGGAATCAAACAGTACGTGTCCTCTTCAAAATACTTTTACTTAGTAATGTATTTAGGGTTTCTGTGTGTTTTTCATGCCTTGATAGCTCATTTCTTTTTAGTGCCGATGAATAAATTTTTTAGTAGAAAAATAATCTCAGATATCCATAAGGTAACTAGAGACAGTCCCTGACTTACAATGGTTCGAGTTATGATTTTCTGACTTCAGGGTAGAGCAAAAGCAATAAGCATTCTGTAGAAACCAAACTTTGAATTTTGATCTTTTCCTGGGCTATCAATATGTGGTCCCATCTTGTGATGGGGGGTAGCAGTAGAGAACCGAAATTCCCAGTCAGCCGTGCAGTCATAAGGGTAACTAAGTGATACACTTAGAAACATTTTGCACCCATTCAACCATTCTGTGTTTCACTTTAAGTATTCAATACATTTCATGAGATATTAAGCACTTTTTTATAAAGTTGGCTTTGTGTTAGATGATTTTGCCCACTTATAAGCTAATGTATGTATTCTGAGCATATTTAAAGTAGGCTAGGCTAAGCTATGATGGTTAGGTGCATTAAATGTATTTTTGACTCACAATATCCTCAACTTACAATGGGTTTATTAAGATGTAACCACACCACACTGTAAGTTAAGGAAGATTGGTAAATACAAATAAAATGAATAATCTTAATGAAAGGGAACGGGAGAGGGAAAAAAAAAACAAAAAAATTAAAAAAACAAAAACGTTGTAAGGCTTGCTGAGAATTGTAGAAAGCTGACTCAAACAAAATAAGGTTTTCAACAATTACATCAACAGAGCCCTTTTAAACTCAAAGAAAAATCACAGATCCACACAGATCCATGATGGGAATGACCTGAGGTCATACAATCTATTCTTCAGCTATTATAGACGGCTTTACTTTGCTTCACAATTTATTTTGCTCATCTGGCTTACCAAGTCAATATGAACAGACACAGGGTAAAACGGCCTTCACTGAGCACAGTCAGCAACACACCAGTGCTCAGCCTCACCAAGGCTGGCTCAGGGACAAGCTCACACAAATTGTCAGCAAATCATTCACTGGCTGCAGAGAAGTCAGAGAGATAGTGTCCAAAGAGATGTCCAGTTGTCTTCATAGATAGGAGATGATTTTTCACCATCATTTTAAAGAAGCTTAGATAAGAGTATTCACTAAGCAAAGAAAATCTTTAATTTTGGCAAAATAAATTTAAAGAGATCGAAGTACACCCAGCTTGAGCACTTCTTTACCTCATCCCTAATCTTTAGTAACACTTTTTTTTTTAAGTGTCCCAGATTTCTGGATAATACTGGACCTCAGTAATGTCTTCTAATGACAATAATTTTCTCAATATTAGCAGTGGAATTTTCCCATGGGATGATCTTGCCATTCTATTTCTGTGAAATCCTCCTTGATCTCCTGGATGAACTGTTGTTATATCCTCTTAAAATACAGTATATGTGATGGGATAAGTATGGATTTTAGACTCAGCTCAAATCTTAGCTCCCTCATTTATTTTCGTGTCACCTTGCATCACTTACTGTCTCTAGACCTTAGTTCTCCCTTTACCCTCCTACAAAAACATATTAATTAGAAACATGTTCAGCTGCATGTAACAAGAAGCTATCACTGATGTAAGCAAACAGAGGTCAATTTTCTCACAAGAAATCCAGATATAAGGCACTGCACCTGTTGACTGAGCTTCTTTTTAGTACAAGCAGAAATTCAAACCGTTTTTGTGTTCCTACCCTATCATCCTCAGTGTGCTGAATTTTATCCTGTTTGTGGTTTCAAGGTCTGCCACTCCACATTTTATTATTAGAGTTCAAGGCAGGAAGCAGAGAAGGAGAGATAGTGCCAAGTGTGTCTGTTTGGAATTCCCTTTATTAGAAAAGCAGAAGTTTTGTAAAATTCTCCCTACTACCCAGAAGTTTTCCTCTTAGTTATTACTGTCCAGAAGTGAAACATGTGAAACAGCCCCTGGCTTCAAGGAAGCCTCAGAAATCACAGACCATGATCGTCTTGACTGGCTATGACTAATCATGGTACATCACAAGACTGGACAGACTGGAAGAAGGAACTTATGTATGGGTTAGTAGCAGTATATGCCACTTACAGACTTTGATGATTTGTTGTGAGGATTAAATGAAAATGTAAATACCAATCCAAAATAAATACTAAATAAATGTTAGTCCCATAGTATTACTTATAGTTGTGTATCTGCCTTGTTCTACCATATCTTAGGGTATTAATTGCTCTCTGAGGACAAATATCATATTTAATTCATCCACAGACACCACACACTACCAAAAATAGTAAATCTGGAAGCAACATCTTGGGAATTACTATATTTACAATTAAGCCTTTAACTTCTGTGGCTATTATTATATATCACTCTATGTCAACTTCTGTTTGAAAACATTCAAATTAGACTTAAGCTTTGTGAAGCCTGGGACTACAGGATTTCTTTTGTCAGCTTTCCAGATTATGAATCTTTATGTCTATTTGAATAAAATATTAAGAATATGACCAGTCATGTCTTATAATCAATTCTAAATTATAGAATTTATGTCTTGTCATGACTAGACTTAAAAAAAATCTGTATATACACATAACCTTTTGTTTCTTGCTGGATCAATAATGCACTGGTTCCTCACTTCCAATATCATCTTCATATGACCTTTGAGATACTTAAGGAAAAATGATTCTGTATCTGACACAGCTATTAATGTAATGAATTAAAATTAAGTGACTTTTTATATCTTCAGGATAAATACTACCACTGTTTCTAAATATTTTTATCCAAGAATAAATTCTAATAGCAAGTAGTAAGCAAAATCATAACTTGCCTGAAATAGAAACAAAACTATGAAAGGTACCTGGGTTGAAAAAGAAATGACAAGCATCAAAAAAAGTGAAATGACTCTATGACAAACAAAATACCAGTCATG
Source organism: Delphinus delphis (assembly GCF_949987515.2). Classification (NCBI taxonomy): domain Eukaryota; kingdom Metazoa; phylum Chordata; class Mammalia; order Artiodactyla; family Delphinidae; genus Delphinus; species Delphinus delphis. The sequence goes on from NC_082690.1 coordinate 78,841,655, forward strand.
AGCATTTTCGAAAGTCCATTCCACTGAAAATGTTTGAGATGTCATTCATGTTACATTAAAAATGTATTCTGCTTAATGAATTCTAGGAAAAATTGGTTGGGACAACAAAGATTTTTGAGTTTGTTATTACTGTTTTGCTTTTGCATGACTCCTAGAACCTTTAATACATTAATACACTGTGAGTCTCAGGAGGAAGAGATGCCATACAGTGTCTCCCAGAGTGATTCTGTCAAAGAACTCCTGTACAAATGCTGCACAGGCCTAGTGCATAGAGGAACACACTTTGGATATTAATGGCTAAATAACTCTGTACAGAAATACTACTACCTGAGAGACCGTTCACCTTATTGAGCAAAAGGGGTACATTTTTAATTATAGCTCTAAGCAAAAGGGGTGCTTCTAGACAAAAAGGGGACATTTAATCCCATTGTGTGGACCAAGAAAATGGAATCAACTAGCACCAGAACAGAAACATCTGATCCCGTAGAGAAAATGCAGTTTCTGGAACTTAAGGAGATTACTTTTCTGGCATAGGGCAGAAACTGCAGCAACATGGTACTGTTACCAGGGGTAATAAATAGTGAGAATTGTCAGCAGTAAGATCCCTAAAGTGAGGAACAGGCCTTCGAATATAGAGCAGAACATAAGAGACAAGACTACACAGTCTGTGTGTGTCGGGTACACAGGCACAGGTTTAGACTGAACCAAAACTAACTCTTTATCCATAACCAGACATGCTGGAGACATAGCAGAGTCCACTATGTGCTGTTGTCATTTTAGTTTGTTATATATTATTTGAATACCATTATATCTATACACATATATATATATTCTTAATACAAAATGTGGATTCAAATATTCTTATAAATTCTTTGGCTATTTTCATACAATATAAATAATCCTCTAGAAATTGCCATAATACACAGGTGCTGGACTGTTTCAATCTTACTTGGTTATTAGATGTAAGAATCTTGAAATCTAATGTGCAAAACCTAAGAGCTTCCCACAGGATTCTGTCTGTATTCCTAAACATTGCAAAATCCCTACTTAGATTACAATTTCTCACTAGAAAAAAATGTATAAATGTTTAGGTGACTCTGACGTTTCTTTCCCCCTATAATCCATGAAATTCACTAGGATAGTGTGGACTATGAACAATAAAATGGAGTCACTTACGTCAAAGGGATCTACAATGGAAAAAGGAGGCCACTGGGGACACAGCACTTACACACAACCACACCCAAATGCAGTATGAACTTTGGACCAGGCCATCCACAGGCCACCTGGAACTCATTTTCTTCACTCCCTGGAAACTACAGGTTAGCAAGCAATCAGTTGCTGACAAGTGACTGAATGCCTGCCAGCACCAACCACAGCTGTGTAAAACAACCTATGTAACTTCTCTAGAATGTCTTTGTCTGTGGTCTTTGTAACCCCCCACTATTTTCTATTTTCCTCAGAGCACGTTTAAGTTGCTACTCAAATCCATGCCTCCTGAATTGCAACTCCTAAGATACCAAATAAACTCTTCTCTTACTTGCAGCCTTCTTTATTTTTTCTTTTTGGTAGACAGTAGAAACTGCATGAGGTCATGGATCTTTACTGTGCTCACTAACTCTGCTCTAAGTAATTCCAAGAAACCAGAACAGAGGTGTTCATTAAGTTTTTTTCAAACAGATAAGGTGATAAAATTTCAATCACTGCTTAATAGCAAGTTAAAGAGACATGCACACCCGTACATTCACATAACTGAGAAATCCCTGCTTTTTAAGATCCCTATATTCTAGGTTTCCAAATACGCACACGCAGTGAGTAAACCTACATTAAATACTGTCACACACACAAATATTTCGCAATTTGGGAAAAGTGTGTTGAAGAGGAAAAAATTTTCCTCTATCCTTCTAGGTTCTTCTGGCTGGTCTAAAACGTAAATTGACATGAGACAGATTAACAGGAGAAAATCAAACTAAAGCTTAGTAACAGGTATACCTGGGAGAAACCCAGGAAAACTAAGTAACTCACCAAAAGGACAAAACCCTCACCTTAAGTACCACTTTCAGCTAAAGACTAAAGAGGATGTTGGGAGTAGTGGTTTGGGACTTCAAAGGGGGAGGAAGGCAATTGACATAGAGATGGAAAAGCAACTGTTTGGTAAACCAATGTTTGCTGGGACTAGCAGAGGAAATGGGACACAGAGTGGACTCTGATCTCTAGGCCCTGCCTAGTTTCCCCCCTCAAATATCACCTCCCTGGTGAAAGCTCTATTCCAGAAAAAGGCCCTCTATCTAAATTCTTTCAGGCAGTTAGAAGTAAGGTCAAAGTTTCTTCCTGAGTCTTCTGGGCCTTGATTGTTTTCAACTTGAAATGACCCACATGCCAAAGAGACATTTTGGGGTGGCAAATTTTGCTCCCTTACAAGTGCCAACTCCAATTTATGAAAAAAAAAAAAAAAAAGCAATTGTTTCCAGAGAAAGACCTTTCATATTTAAGCAAGTAAACATTAAAAATTTAGGTAACTGTCTACGATGTATAAAATAGATAACAAATGAGAAACTGTTGTATAGCACAGAGAACTCTGCTCAATGCTCTATGGTGACCTAAATGGGAAGGAAATACAAAAAAAAGGGGCTACAGGTATACATATAGTTGATTCACTTTGCTGTACAGCAGAAACTAACACAGCATTGTAAGGCAACTATACCCCAATTTTTAAAAAATGCAATGGCAATTAGAGGAAAATATGGGGCAAAGGAATGATAACATTTGGGCTCTTGCTGTAATCCATACTGCTACCTGAGAAATTTTATTCATTATACGTTTTTCAGAGAGAGAAGAATGTATAGTTGTTAGGGTAAGGGCTTTGAAAGTAGACAGCTGGGCCAGATCTTGCACAAGACACTTAACCATCCTAAAACTCAGGCTCTTTATCTGTCATTTATATATCATGTCTACCTCACAGTTTCTTGTAAGAATGTGTGTGGAACATTTAGCACAGACCCTGATAAACAGCAAATGCTCAATAAAGTTTGCTTCTCTCTTTTATTAAAAAAAAAACTTAGGTGTCTTGTGAATACTAAAGGCAATTAAAAATGTTAATGAATTAATGACAATAATTACACAAGGCAGGAAACTCTTAATGTAAATAAATTCAATACTCTCCAGGAGATTTAAAGAAGTGATCTCTAGAGCTATCAATTCAAAATAAGTTGTGAGAGAAAAACATGAGATTTCAGATAATTAATGAGTTAGCAATTCTCATTCTTGGCCTGGCCTTAGACTAACTTAGAACATCAATCCCAATATATGCTTGAATTCTGACTCAGACAGATGAGTCACTGGATCTCCATTTAAACACTGCTTGAAAGGTTACTGAGTCAGATATTACTTTTCTTGGACTGGACTGGACTCTTAAAGTCAACCCCAAAGATGAAAAGATTCTATAGGAAAGCTACCTGATAAAATTATTTCTGCTTGTGCTACAAATAATGTAACCACTGTCAACAAAAGAATCTGTCAATCTAAGAAAGAAATGAAAAATTTTATTCAAGCTAAATTTGAGGATGATACCCTGGGAAGAGCATCCAGAAAGCTCTGAGAACTGTTCTGCCAGTCAGAAGTCAAGGCAGTTATATAAGTTTTTTGACACAGAAGGCTGTACATGAAATGATGTATTATTGACAGTTTCCACAATCCAGATCTAAGTGGCCCCTTACAAGATCAAGAAGGAAGGTTAGGGGCTCGGCGGAAGATGGCGGAAGAGTAAGACGCGGAGATCACCTTCCTCCCCACAGATACACCAGAAATACAGCTACACGTGGAACAACTCCTACAGAACACCTACTGAAGGCTGGCAGAAGACCTCAGACCTCCCAAAAGGCAAGAAACTCCCCACGTACCTGGGTAGGGCAAAAGAAAAAAAGAAAAAACAGAGACAAAAGAATAGGGACGGCACCTGCACCAGTGGGAGGAGCTGTGAAGGAGGAAAAGTTTCCACACACTAGGAAGCCCCTTCGCGGCCGGAGACTGCGGGAGGCGGAGGGGGGAGCTTCGAAGCCGCGGAGGAGAGCACAGCAACGGGTGCGGAGGGCAAAGCGCGGAGATTCCCGCACAGAGGATCGGTGCCGACCGGCACTCACCAGCCCGAGAGGCTTGTCTGCTCACCCGCCGGGGCGGGCGGGGCTGCGAGCTGAGGCTCTGAGGCTCGGGTTTCGGTTTCCGACGGAGCGCAGGGAGAGGACTGGGGTTGGCGGCTTGAACATAGCCTGAAGGGGTTAGTGCACCACAGCTAGCCTGGAGGGAGTCCAGGGAAAAGTCTGCACCTGCCGAAGAGGCAGGATACTTTTCCTTCCCTCTTTGTTTCCTGGGGCGTGAGGAGAGGGGTTTAAGAACGCTGCTTAAAGGAACTCCAGTGACGGGCGCGAGCCGCGGCTGAAAGCGCGGACCCCAGAGACGGGCGCGAGCCGCGGCTGAAAGCGCGGAATCCAGAGACGGGCGCAAGCCGTGGCTAAAAGCACGGACCCCAGAGGCGGGCGGGAGACGCTAAGGCTGCTGCTGCCGCCACCAAGGGGCCTGTGTGCAAGCACACGTCACTCTCCACACCCCTCTTCCGCGGAGCCTGTGCAGCCCGCCACTGCCAGGTTCCCGGGATCCAGGGACAACTTACCCGGGAGAACACACAGCACGCCTCAGGCTGGTGCAAAGTCACGCCGGCCTTTGCCGCCGCAGGCCCGCCCCGCACTCCGTGCCCCTCCGTCCCCGCCGGCCTGAGTGCGCCAGAGCCCCCGAATCAGCAGCTCTTTTAACCCCATCCTGTCTGAGCAAAAAAACAGACGCCCTCCAGCGACCTACACGCAGTGGCAGGGCCAAATCCAAAGCTGAGCCCTGGGAGCTGTGAGAACAAAGAAGAGAAAGGGAAATCTCTCCCAGCAGCCTCAGAAGCAGTGGATTAAAGCTCCACAATCAACTTGATATACCCTGCATCTGTGGAATACCTGAATAGACAACCAATCATCCCAAATTAAGGAAGTGGACTTTAGGAGCAAGATCTATGATTTTTTCCCTTTTCCTCTTTTTGTGAATGTGTATGTGTATGCTTCTGTGTGAGATCTTGTCTGTATAGTCTTGCTTCCACCATTTGTCCTAGGGTTCTATCCGTCCATCTTTCTTTTTAAATTTTTTTTCTTAATAATTAATTTTAATAACGTTATTATACTTTACCTTCATTCTTTCTTTCTTTCTTTCCTTCCTTCCTTCCCTCCTTTAGACAACGAATCATCCCAAATTGAGGAGGTGGTCTCTGACAGCAAGATTTATGATTTTTCCCCATTTACCTCTTTTAGTGAGGGTGTATGTGTATGCTTCTGTGTAAGATTTTGTCTGTATAGCTTTGCTTCCAACATTTGTCCTAAGGTTCTATCCGTCCCTTTTTTTTTCTAAATAAGAATTTTTTAATTCAATAACTTTATTATACTTTATTTTATTTTTACTGTATCTTCTTTCTTTCTGTCTTTTTTCCTTCTTTCCCTCCTTCTTTCCTTCCTCCCTCCCTCCTTTCTTTCCTTCTTGCCTTCTTTCCTTCTTTGCTTCTTTCTTTCTTTCTTCCTTCCTTCCTACCCTCCTTTCCTTCTTTCTTTCCTCATACTTCTACTAATTCCCTCTACTTTTTCTCCCTTTTATCCTGAGCCGTGTGGATGAAAAGCTCTTGGTGCTCCAGCCAGGAGGCAGGGCTCTGCCTCTGAGGTAGGAGAGCCAACTTCAGGACACTGGTCAACAAGAGACCTCCCAGCTCCACATAATATCAAACGGCGAAAATCTCCCAGAGACCTCCATCTTAACACCAGCACCCAGCTTCACTCAACGACCAGCAAGCCACAGTGCTGGAAAACCTATACCAAACAACTAGCAAAACAGGAACACAAGCCCACCCATTAGCAGAGAGGCTGCCTAAAATCATAATAAGGCCACAGACACCCCAAAACACACCACCAGACGTGAACCTGCCCACTAGAGAGACAAGATCCAGCCTCATCCACCACAACACAGGCACTAGTCCCCTCCACCAGGAAGCCTACACAACCCACTGAACCAACCTTAGCCACTGGAGACAGACATCAAAAACAGGAGGAACTACGAACCTGTAGCCTGCAAAAAGGAGACCCCAAACACAGTAAGATAAGCAAAATGAGAAGACAGAAAAACACACAGCAGATAAAGGAGCAAGATAAAAATGCACCAGACCTAACAAATGAAGAGGAAATAGGCAGTCTACCTGAAAAAGAATTCAGAATAATGATAGTAAGGTTGATCCGAAATCTTGGAGATAGAATGGACAATAGAATGGACAAAATGCAAGAATCAGTTAACAAGGACCTAGAAGAACTAAAGATGAAACAAGCAACGATGAACAACACAATAAATGAAATTAAAAGTACTCTAGATGGGATCAATAGCAGAATAACTGAGGCAGAAGAACGGATAAGTGACCTGGAAGATACAATAGTGGAAATAACTACTGCAGAGCAGAATAAAGAAAAAAGAATGAAAAGAACTGAGGACAGTCTCAGAGACCTCTGGGACAACATTAAACGCATCAACATTCGAATTATAGGGGTTCCAGAAGAAGAAGAGAAAAAGAAAGGGACTGAGAAAATATTTGAAGAGATTATAGTTGAAAACTTCCCTAATATGGGAAAGGAAATAGTTAATCAAGTCCAGGAAGCACAGAGAGTCCCATACAGGATAAATACAAGGAGAAATACGCCAAGACACATATTAATCAAACTGTCAAAAATTAAATACAAAGAAAGCATATTAAAAGCAGCAAGGGAAAGACAACAAATAACACATAAGGGAATCCCCATAAGGTTAACAGCTGATCTCTCAGCAGAAACCCTACAAGCCAGAAGGGAGTGGCAGGACATACTGAAAGTGATGAAGGAGAAAAACCTGCAGCCAAGACTACTCTACCCAGCAAGGATCTCATTCAGATTTGATGGAGAAATTAAAACATTTACAGACAAGCAAAAGCTGAGAGAGTTCAGCACCACCAAACCAGCTTTACAACAAATGCTAAAGGATCTTCTCTAGGCAAGAGAAGGAAAAGAATATAATAATGAACCCAAAACAATTTAGAAAATGGGAATAGGAACATACATATCGAAAATTACCTTAAATGTAAATGGACTAAATGCTCCCACCAAAAGACACAGATTAGCTGAATGGATACAAAAACAAGACCCTTATATATGCTGTCTACAAGAGACCCAGGTCAGACCTAGAGACACATACAGACTGAAAGTAAGGGGATGGAAAAAGATATTCCATGCAAATGGAAACCAAAAGAAAGCTGGCGTAGCAATTCTCATATCAGACAAAATAGACTTTAAAATACGGACTATTAAAAGAGACAAAGAAGGACACTACATAATGATCAAGGGATCGATGCAAGAAGAAGATATAACAATTGTAAATATTTATGCACCCAACATAGGAGCACCTCAATACATAAGGCAAATACTAACAGCCATAAAAGGGGAAATCGACAGTAACACATTCATAGTAGGGGACTTAAACACCCCACTTTCACCCATGGACAGATCATCCAAAATGAAAATAAATAAGGAAACACAAGCTTTAAATGATACATTAAACAAGATGGACTTAATTGATATTTATAGGACACTCCATCCAAGAACAACAGAATACACATTTTTCTCAAGTGCTCATGGAACATTCTCCAGGATAGATCATATCTTAGGTCACAAATCAAGCCTTGGTAAATTTAAGAAAATTGAAATTGTATCAAGTATCTTTTCTGACCACAACGCCATGAGACTAGATATCAATTACAGGAAAAGATCTGTAAAAAATACAAACACATGGAGGCTAAACAATACACTACTTAATAATGAGGTGATCACTGAAGAAATCAAAGAGGAAATCAAAAAATACCTAGAAACAAATGACAATGGAGACACAACGACCCAAAACCTGTGGGATGCAGCAAAAGCAGTTCTAAGGGGGAAGTTTATAGCAATACAAGCCCACCTTAAGAAGCAGGAAACATCTCGAATAAACAACCTAACCTTGCACCTCAAGCAATTAGAGAAAGAAGAACAAAAAACCCCAAAGCTAGCAGAAGGAAAGAAATCATAAAAATCAGATCAGAAATAAATGAAAAAGAAATGAAGGAAACAGTAGCAAAGATCAATAAGACTAAAAGCTGGTTCTTTGAGAAGATAAACAAAATAGATAAACCACTAGCCAGACTCATCAAGAAAAAAAGGAAGAAGACTCAAATCAATAGAATTAGAAATGAAAAAGGAGAGGTAAGAACTGACACTGCAGAAATAAAAGAGATCATGAGAGATTACTACAAGCAACTCTATGTCAATAAAATGGACAACCTGGAAGAAATGGACAAATTCTTAGAAAGGCACAACCTGCCAAGACTGAATCAGGAAGAAATAGAAAATATGAACAGACCAATCACAAGCACTGAAATTGAAACTGTGATTAAAAATCTTCCAACAAAGAAAAGCCCAGGACCAGATGGCTTCACAGGCGAATTCTATCAAACATTTAGAGAAGAGCTAACACCTATCCTTCTCAAACTCTTCCAAAATATAGCAGAGGGAGGAACACTCCCGAACTCCTTCTACGAGGCCACCATCACCTTGATACCAAAACCAGACAAGGATGTCACAAAGAAAGAAAACTACAGGCCAATATCACTGATGAACATAGATGCAAAAATCCTCAACAAAATACTAGCAAACAGAATCCAACAGCACATTAAAAGGATCATACACCATGATCAAGTGGGGTTTATTCCAGGAATGCAAGGATTCTTCAATATACACAAATCTATCAATGTGATAAACCATATTAACAAATTGAAGGAGAAAAACCATATGATCATCTCAATAGATGCAGAGAAAGCTTTTGACAAAATTCAACACCCATTTATGATAAAAACCCTGCAGAAAGTAGGCATAGAGGGAACTTTTCTCAACGTAATAAAGGCCATATATGACAAGCCCACAGCAAACATCATCCTCCATGGTGAAAAACTGAAAGCATTTCCACTAAGATCAGGAACAAGACAAGGTTGCCCACTCTCACTACTCTTATTCAACATAGTTTTGGAAGTTTTAGCCACAGCAATCAGAGAAGAAAAGGAAATAAAAGGAATCCAAATCGGAAAAGAAGTAAAGCTGTCACTCTTTGCAGATGACATGATCCTATACATAGAGAACCCTAAAGATGCTACCAGAAAACTACTAGAGCTAATCAGTGAATTTGGTAAAGTGGCAGGATACAAAATTAATGCGCAGAAATCTCTGGCATTCCTATATACTAATGATGAAAAATCTGAAAGTGAAATCAAGAAAACACTCCCATTTACCATTGCAACAAAAAGAATAAAATATCTAGGAATAAACCTACCTAAGGAGACAAAAGACCTGTATGCAGAAAATTATAAGACACTGATGAAAGAAATTAAAGATGATACAAATAGATGGAGAGATATACCATGTTCTTGGATTGGAAGAATCAACATTGTGAAAATGACTCTACTACCCAAAGCAATCTATAGATTCAATGCAATCCCTATCAAACTACCACTGGCATTTTTCACAGAACTAGAACAAAAAATTTTGCAATTTGTATGGAAACACAAAAGACCCCGAATAGCCAAAGCAATCTTGAGAACAAAAGAAGGAACTGGCGGAATCAGGCTCCCTGACTTCAGACTATACTACAAAGCTACAGTTATCAAGACAGTATGGTAATGGCACAAAAACAGAAATATAGATCAATGGAACAGGATAGAAAGCCCAGAAATAAACCCATGCACATATGGACACCTTATCTTTGATAAAGGTGGCAGTAATGTACAGTGGAAAAAGGACAGCCTCTTCAATAAGTGGTGCTGGGAAAACTGGACAGGTACATGTAAAAGTATGAGATTAGATCACTCCCTAACACCATACACAAAAATAAGCTCAAAATGGATAAAGACCTAAATGTAAGGCCAGAAACTATCAAACTCTTAGAGGAAAACATAGGCAGAACACTCTATGACATAAATCACAGCAAGATCCTTTCTGACCCACCTCCTAGAGTAATGGAAATAAAAACAAAAATAAACAAATGGGACCTAATGAAACTTCAAAGCGTTTGCACAGCAAAGGAAACCATAAACAAGACCAAAAGACAACCCTCAGAATGGGAGAAAATATTTGCAAATGAAGCAACCGACAAAGGATTAATCTCCAAAATTTACAAGCAGCTCATGCAGCTCAATAACAAGAAAACAAACAACCCAATCCAAAAATGGGCAGAAGACCTAAATAGACATTTCTCCAAAGAAGATATACAGACTGCCAACAAACACATGAAAGAATGCTCAACATCATTAATCATTAGAGAAATGCAAATCAAAACTACAATGAGATATCCTCTCACACCAGTCAGAATGGCCATCATCAAAAAATCTAGAAACAATAAATGCTGGAGAGGGTGTGGAGAAAAGGGAACACTCTTGCACTGCTGGTGGGAATGTGAATTGGTTCAGCCACTATGGAGAACAGTATGGAGGTTCCTTAAAAAACTACAAATAGAACTACCATATGACCCAGCAATCCCACTACTGGGCATATACCCTGAGAAAACCAAAATTCAAAAAGAGTCATGTACTAAAATGTTCATTGCAGCTCTATTTACAATAGCCCGGAGATGGAAACAACCTAAGTGCCCATCATCGGATGAATGGATAAAGAAGATGTGGCACATATATACAATGGAATATTACTCAGCCATAAAAAGAAACGAAATTGAGCTATTTGTAATGAGGTGGATGGACCTAGAGTCTGTCATACAGAGTGAAGTAAGTCAGAAAGAAAAAAACAAATACCGTATGCTAACAATATATATGGAATTTAAGAAAAAAAATGTTATGAAGAACCTAGGGGTAAGACAGGAATAAAGACGCAGACCTCCTAGAGAACGGACTTGAGGTTATGGGGAGGGGGAAGGGTGAGCTGTGACAGGGCGAGAGAGAGTCATGGGCATATACACACTAACAAACGTAGTAAGGTAGATAGCTAGTGGGAAGCAGCCGCATGGCACAGGGATATTGGCTCGGTGCTTTGCGACAGCCTGGAGGGGTGGGATACGGAGGGTGGGAGGGAGGGAGACGCAGGAGGGAAGACATATGGAACATATGTTTATGTATGACTGATTCACTTTGTTATGGGGCAGAAACTAGCACTCCATTGTAAAGCAATTATACCCCAATAAAGATGTTAAAAAAATAAAAAATAAAAAAAATAAAATATAGATGTTGAAAAAAAAAAGAAGGAATGTTATCTTTAAGGAGCTGTCTTGTTGATGCTAGGAGAATGTTGCTCTTTAAGGCTGAGCAGGTATTTCTGCCAATGCGGGAGGTTTGGTCAATGTATAATGTAGATATACAATGCACAATAGGGGGGAGAGAGGAGGCCATAGGGCAGAGAAAATTTCTTATGTTTAAATTTTTCTTGTCTTGCCATAAAATATGAATTTTATTTCATACCACATACATAAACATGTTTTTCCCCTCTCAGGATACAACAATTAGATGATTTTATAAGATTTATTTTTTGCATCAGTTATAAATTATTCTGATGAGTATGGAAGCCAAATAATGGGGGGGGGGAAGAAAACAGAAGCTTTTACTTCTAAGAGACTGTTGGTCACCAAAGGAGTCCAGACAGACCATAAATCAAAGGCTTTAGCCCTTCCTATATAAACCCTTAAGTTGCTGGGATAAGTGCCAAAGATAATTCAGAATAGTCGTATTTACTCTGCTGCAAACATACTTCAAATTTTCATATTTTTAGCTTAAGTAGTCACTAGTAATAACCATTATTCTCCAAAAGGAAACTGAGCAGGACCCTTTGAGGCCCTCTCAGGTAGAGAAGCCTTTCCCTGTCCCCTGTTTCTCATTTGTAGAAAAGGGCTTTAGTCTCCCAGGGCTTCCCTGAGTTCCAAAGAGCAGGTTCAAGCACAAGCAGTTAACCAATTAGGGAAGTGAGGGAGCACAGAAACAAAGGAAAAGCAGTCAGGAGACAATAGTTCAGCAATAAAACAGAGTCTTAGTTCCTCTTCAAGGGAAATACATAACAATCTGATATATATCTTTGAGTCTGTCTGCAGGAACTAAGGCCCCCACCCAAGTGTAGGATGGTAACTACATGCTGAGACCCCAGAATGGGTGGAACCAGAAGTCTGATAATTGAGATTCCTGGAACACCACCCTGTTACCTCACCACCAACCAATCAGAAGAAAGTCATGTGCCCTGCAGCCCTCACCCCAAATGTTGCCTTTAAAAACATCTTCCCTTTAAAAACTTCTCCTTTTGAGCATGAGCCACCCATTCTCCTTGCTTGGCCCTGCAATAAACCTCTCTCTGCTTCAAACTCTGATGTTTCAGTTTCTTTGGCCTCACTGCGTATTGGGCACACAAACTTGGGTTCAAGAAAAAGAAACTCACACACATGGAGACAATAAATACTAATTGAAAATAAAATTAAAAATAATAAAATTAAGTAACTAAACACTAATTGATGAAATATGGCAATCAAAGAAGTCAGGAATCTCTTAATGAAAAGCAAAGATACCAAAGTTCTTTAAAATCCTGAGCTATTTATAAGAAGAAAATCACTAAATTACGGAATCTCATGATTGAAAGGGCCCATGGATATGATCCAGTCTACCTTTAATAAAATGTTTAAAGCCTGCCTCTAATCTACCTGATGGATGATCATCTAGCCTTTTTTTTTAAATAAACACTCAACATCTATTTTGCACTGATAAGATGATCCAAAAACACAATCAAGAAAGAGGCAAAATGCATGTTAAAGACGCATCAAAGGTGAAAGGCAGTGAATCTAGGATGGCAGAGCAAAGGGAGAGTGTAATACAAGTTTTTTCAGAGGCTTTTACTTAAGAAATTTACCTAACAATTATTTTTAATGTTTAAGACTAGCTTTCAATTCTCAGTGTTCATTTGAACATAGAAAATAAGTGAATATGTTTCAGAAGATTCTTTGTAGGATGAGGTACTAATATATTCTTTTACTATTACTAGCTTACTTTCTTTAGAAACTATTTTCAAGTAAAACTGATCTTCAAAGCAGCTAGAAGGATGTTGCATAAAGCCCATCAGAGAATATATTGCAAATTGAAGTGACACGTCTTAAATTTGCTTCCTGAGCCATGAAAGCATCTGGCCATACACACACATGACCAGTGTATTTTGACAATTCTACAGGATAATAGGACCGACCATATAGTTAAGAGGGAAATTAAAAACACTCTATAAAAACTACCACTTAAAACAGTTGTGACAAGTACTAAAAACATTAAAGGATAATTATTCATGACCTTTTCCTTCATCCTATGACTTCTAGTCAAATACCCTTTGGGTGTGTCTGTGTGTGTGTGTGGGGGGCACTTGTGCTTACTTGCTCCTGGGTCATTTTAAAGTAACAATATGTGTTAAAGGTAAAGAAACAAAGCAAAAGAAAAATGCAGAAAAATTTAAAAGTATATAAAACAAAAAATGCATTACTAGATAGGCAGACTAAAGAACAAAAAGATGGTATATATACATATATATGCATATATATATGTAGAGAGAGATATGCATGCATATATACATAAATTAGTTGTTACATATATACATTATTATATATTTGTATATATCTAGCAATTTTATGTAGGATTTTTTTTTTTTTTGCTTATTTTAATTCTCTTTACCCATTAACACTTACCTTTAAGATGACCCAAGAACAAAAAAGCAGGAAAAAAAAAAAAAAAAAAGGTGTGGTATTTGACTAGAAGTCAGAGAATCAAGGAAAAGGCCATGGATATTATACTTAAAAGTTTTCAGTATCTGTCATAACTGTTTTACATGGTAGTGTCTATAGAGTATATAGTATCTACCTACTTACCTACCTTGAGTTAGTCACAGAAAGAGGTAACAGAATAGTGAGAAATTACCACAAGAAAGATAAAGAACAAAAATCCAGAAGGACAGGTATTGAATTTGAGGCTACATTTGTCCTGGGTGTTCCTTTGCCAGTGTGAGAAAGATAGTTCAAGGCTGAGCATTGCTTCTGACAGCATTGTTTCTGACAGTCTCAAGGATACAGGGGAACAAAATTTTGAACTCAGTACAGGAGCCTGCATTACATTCCTTCCCCACAGTTTGAGGTGAAACACAAGAGGTTGAATCCCAGAAGTTAGGGCAAAACTGATGGAAAAAAACTATCCCTTACAAGGAATGCAGTCCAACCTAGTGGCAAGAGATTGGCTCAGAAAAGCTCAGTTCTTAAAACTGGAGTAATGTTAACCTGCCTTGCTAGTGCCTAGAGTCACCTAGAGTCACGGGCAGAAGTAAGTGAAAATCCTCTCTGGCGTAAGTTATAAATATCCTTGGTCTTGAGTTATTTCCACATACAATCTGTAAATATCATTTCATGACATTTATTCAAAGATAACCTAGTAAACAAGGGTACAGGACAAGCCAGACACATCATTAAGTAATTAATTTTCCTAGTTGACTCCAATTAATCAATTCCATTTTTGTTTCTTACAAATCCATATTTCCATATCCCTCCTGACACAATGTACCTTGTTTGATACTGTGCATTAAAATGTTAATCAAATGCAGCTTGTTTGGGAGAGTAAAGAGCACTTATGTTATTATATGAGGGGAGACAGAGCACCCAGGTAAACTCTTTTTTTTTTTTTTTTTTTTTTGCAGTACGCGGGCCTCTCACTGTTGTGGCCTCTCCCGTTGCGGAGCACAGGCTCCGGACGCGCAGGCCCAGCAGCCATGGCTCACAGGCCCAGCCGCTCCGCGGCACGTGGGATCTTCCCGGACCGGGACACGAACCCGCGTCCCCTGCATCGGCAGGTGGACTCTCAACCACTGCGCCACCAGGGAAGCCCCAGGTAAACTCTTAACTGGGGCTTAGAGGTAGGTGGGCAGTGGCTTATTTACAGGTTACAATTCATTTTGTAATTCTTCACATCAACAGGGATAGTATAAAATAAGTCTTCCTCTTGCCACAATTTACAGAAATACTAGAACTCAATGCAAAGAGAACAGAATACTCAGTTTGAGGATAAATCGTATGCATCAAGCAAACAGCTAGAGAGGCATCAATGAGAATTTATCAGCACGTACTGTAAGGAAACACAATCCTTAAAAATGTCTTACACACACATTATACTTATAGAGGATGAAGAAAAAAATCAAAGACTGAAGTTCACAAAGAAGATTCCAGACTAGACAAGAAGAGAAAATTCCCTAGCCACAGTGGATATTTTTTACAAAATTTTATTGATAAAAATATCATAAGTCTACATCTTTAATTTTCAAAAAGTTCTTAGAGTTAATATCAATATCAAATTACTTCTGGAAAAATATAGAAAACTTGCAGCAATATATTTCTGCTGTCACCCATCATTTATATATTTGCTCTCATATATTACATATATGTACATTATAAACCCAACAATATAATCAAGGAAGCTATAAAGACTAAATGAGGATACAACTCAAAATCAAAAACACAAACAACCCAATTAAAAAGCAAGCAAAGGACTTGAATAGCATTTTTCCAAAGAAGATACAAATGACTACTAAGCACATAAAAGATTATAATCATGAGGAAAAATATAAATCAAAACCACAATGAGGGACTTCCCTGGTGGTCCAGTGGTTAAGAGTCCGCCTTCCAATGAAGGGTACATGGGTTCAATTCTTGGTCAGGGAACTAAGATCCCACATGCCACGGGGCAACTAAGCCCGCACGCTGCAACTACTAAGCCCGCAAGCTCTGCAGCCTGCACGCCACAACTGTTGAGCCAGCACACTGCAACTAAGACCTGACACAGCCAAATAAATTAATTAAAACAAACAAATAAAACCACAATGAGATAACCACTTCACACCCCTTAAAACAGCTACTATAGGAAGGAAGGGAGGGACTGAGGGAGGGAGAAAAAAGAAAATAACCAGTGTTGGCAAGATTGGAGAAAATGGAACCCTTGTACATTGCTGCTGGGAATGTAAAATGGCAAAGCCACTATGAAAAAAAGTATGGCAGTTCCTCAAAAAATAAAAAAAATTACTATCATATGACCCAACAATTCCACTTCCGGATATACAGCCAAAAGAACTGAAACCAGAGACTTGAAGAGATATTTGTACAGCCATGTTCACAATAGCCAAGGGGTGGAAACAACCCAAGTGGTCATCGACAGATGAATGGATAAATAAAATATTATATGTATGTATGTGTGTGTGTGTGTATATATACACATACACACACACACACACATATATGTACATACATACACACAAAGAAAATGGAGAATGGAGTACTGGAGTATTATTTAGCCTTAAAATGAAAGGAAATTCTGACACATGCTATAACATGGATGGACCTCCCTGAGGATATTATGTTGAGTTACATAAGCTAGTCACAAAGAGACAAATACTGTATGATTTGACTTATATGAGGTACCTAAAGTAATAAAACTCGTATAAACCAAAAACAGAATAGTGAAATGGGGAGTTACTGTAGTTTAAAGGGTAGAGTTTTAGTTTTGCAAGATGATGAGTTCTGAAGACGAACCATGGTAATGGTTGCGCAATAGCGTGAATGTACTTAATGTCACTGAACTGTACACTTAAAATTGTTAAAATTCTAAATTCTATGACGTGTTTTATATTTTTTTTAAAGAGGGAATGAGCACATACGTGAAGATTAAATTGGGGATTTCATAGCAGGCAAATATCTGCTCTGATGCAACTTGATGTAGAAGACATTCTATTCCCTACTACCAGTTAGTTGTGCAGCATGTAACACATCCATGTGAGGCATCCTAGGAAACACTGAGATCTATATATGGTTACTTCAAATTCATTTTTCCATTAGCAGGAAACACTTCTGACTCACAATACTGTCTCCACTAGAATGCATTTGTTCCGAACTGTTTTTAATTGACTCACTGCAGAAGTTAAACACCTGCTAGAACCCTTCTCACTGAAATATTTTCCCTACTTTGGGAATCTACACATTTATGCCTATTCTGATATTCCTGTCAGGGTGGCTATATTTCCTTCAAATAAGAAATATCTTTTGAATTCAAAATTTACAAAAGCATTTTCTGAGTATATTCAAGAGAAATAAAAAATAGAAAATTTTAGAAGTAAGCAGGAGACATCTCTGTAACTTAATAATTTTTTTGAATCATGCCATAACATTTTTGAATGATAATTAAAAAGATGAATTCATATTAAAATGGTATGACTATTTCTTCCTTCTGGAAAGCAATAACAAGGGGAAAATATTATGATCTTATTCTCAAATAAAAAGGAAATTTAAACTAATTTTATTATTTTCATTATCAGAACTTTAAGCACTTAAAATCATAAAACAGTGATAAATAATAAAACTTATGCATCTTTTTGCATTCTTTTTGACACCTTGCTTTCAAAAATCAATCACAGCTTGAGCAATGAAGATGATTAAATACTGCATCTAGAATCATGAGTTTATCACAGACACCAGCCACGCACAGATATTGTAAAATAGTCTCCAGGCAGAGAACAGCCAGGGCAAAACACCTGAGGTGGAGATAAGCCAGTCCCATTTCAGTTACAGAAAGAAAGTCAGTGTGACAGCACATAGGAGCAGAGGGTCAAAGTGAAGCCAGAGATAGAGACAGAGGTCAAATAACGTCACCATAAAGGTTTGTTGCTTGAGAATCTGGGCTATGTAATAATAAAATAATGGACCTCTTAGCAGTGGCACCTAAGGTTAAAAAGTCCCTCTATCATGTGTTTTTATGAGGAACCATGTGCAAACACTCCAAATAATAAGCAGAGGGAGATGATCAGCAGACTAAGGAAAAAAGACTGAACACTAGTGAGAATTAAAGACACTGTGAAATGTAAACCATGTTACAAATGAAGGACAGGGCATAAGCAGCATGTCTCTAGATCTACCCTGAGTCCTGCCCAATTCTGTTTCCCAGTTCTAATAATGTGGGTCCTTATGAGAACAAATATTTGCTTTCCTGATTTAAGATGAATAAATACGTAAGGAAGGACAGAGCGTATAAGACAGGAGTAGGAAGGAGCCTTTCGATACTTAGTGTTTGGCAGAGGCTGAGGAGAAAACGACAATGGCTGAGTATAAAACTGTCAGAGAGAAAACTGAAGAGGTTTTGCCATGAAACCAAGAAAAAACAATATTACCAAAATAAATAAAGACATAGATTATTAAATAAACACCTAAAGCTCCTATCAGGAGTAACAACAACAACCACAAAATGGAGGTAGAATATGCCAAAAATGAGATAAAAATCAATCACCAGAGAGAAAATACTAAAGGAGAGATATTTACACCACAGCCTGCAATGAACAGATGCAGTGGACTGTGGATGACCATTCATAAGCATCCTTCTGTGTGAGTTGAGAAGATGGAGAAGAGAGAGTCTACTATTTATTGATCACATACTTTGGACCATATATTTTGCACTGAAGCCTAGTTAAGGACGCAGATCTGGAGCCTGATTTACCAGCTGTGTGTCCTTGGGCAATTTACTTCCATCCTGTGCTTCAGTTTCCTCACTATAACCTGGGGTTTCAGTACCTGACTCACAGGATTGTGGTGTTTTACTGTGTTTAACATGATACCTGACACACAGTGAGTACCGCCTAAGTGTCAACCATTTTATATATATATATACTTTCTTAATCTTCACTGTAACCCATGAGGTAAGTAGTATCATCTTGATTTTAGAGATGAGGAAAAGGAAGTTCAAGAAATCTGGTCTGACGTGCTGATTTTATACAAGTGCATAGTAGCTCAAAGATTAATGTCTAGGTCTTCCAGTTCAGTAGCCCATGATTTTCTCACTCAGACTTGCTTCCTAAGAGCTTCTCCTGTGCACTGAGTTGGTATGTAGACACAGTTCCAAGACGATATGAAAATTTTCAAAGGAAACTGCCAAGAATTGTTCCAAGTGGCAATTCCACATACTACTAAGTAAGCCTATTAAATGCACAGCTTTGTTTCAGAGCCTGGGTTGGGGATATAAAGAAATACCCAAAATAATAACCCGATAGATTAAATGTTAAGGCTAAAGTTGGAGGGGAGAAGAGAATTACTCTCTTCCAAGAGGCATCACGGCAGTGAACTTACTGCATTTCAAAGTCTGTCCCATAGCCTCAACTTTTGTCAATATCTCAAAAGGAAATCTCCATTTCGGACAAACTAACATTGACCAAGATTTTGAAAACACATTAAAATCTATCCAACCCTCAAAGGAAATATCTTTGAAATATTAAATGCACTTACACCAAATTCTCCTTAATCCTTTATATCAGATTCTTAAGTCAGAGCAAGAAAAATGCAGTTGTTATGAATTTTACATCATAACTCATTAATGCCTTCAACAGAAGGAAGATATTTTCAAGCTTAATGAAAACATCTGGATAGCTAAACGAGGCCCTTACAATTTTAATTTGCACTAATACTTTATGTATCAGGAGATTATGTAAAAAACTCTTTACAGAAGGTCAGCTATATATAATTTTCTTTTAAAAAAAAAAGCAAAACCTCGACATGACCAAAAAATCTTAAGAATTCTATTAAATGATTGTAGAGGAAACAACCACACGTTAAAAATTTAGGCACATGATCACAAAATAAAATCTTTAATGAAGAAATCAAAAATCATGTGTCCAATAACATTTGGTTGGGGACTTAGTACAGAAGGAAGCCAAAGAACAAAACGATCACATGGCAATTAATTTTGTACAAAATGTTAATGATCCAATTAGTTAAATGCAGAAACCATTTTGGAAATCCTGTCATGATTTAAAAATCGAGGAGCTAGTCATTAAAAAACCCTTGCTAGGTGATAGGCTGTTTCTGGCAGAAAGCAAAAAGTATCACACATAGCATTACATCATGAGTTACCAATCATCATTAAAGAACACACATGTACAAATATTTTCATGGCTATAGGAACGGAACAGAGATCAGCCTAAACACTTTCACTTTTTAGAGGTGAGCGGTGGAGAAAGAAAGGAATACTAACCTTTTCAATATCTACCTTGAACTAAGCGATAAATTCTTTAAATATCCTATTTTTAATATGTTGGATATTTGAAAGTTTTAATGGAAGGAGAACCTACCTCATATACACTTCTAAAATGAGATGTAATTAAACATATAATTATTTAATTCAGTACAGGTTATATGATAATTTACAGTCTGAACTATGAAAGGTTATATTTTCTTCTAAAATGTTTATTGACTGCTTTGGGCATCAGCTAAAACCTTATTTTCCTGGAAAGACTGCATTTCTGGCAGTTGATTAGAAAGGAAAAAAAAAAAAAAAAGGAAGGCGCATCTGAATATCAGAAGGTCCTAAAACTCTGCTCTAGGCTATTAATCCAAATAATCATTCACAAAATTAAATTATAATAGGCTATATAGAATAAACCTGTATTTTCTAATTTATCTGTTTCACTGGATTCTGTTAGTTGAAAATTCAGTTAAAAAAAAAAAAAGCTGATCTTTAAACTCCGTTTCCAAATATTACACCTACGTAGTTGTAATGTGCATGGATCTGCTGCCTTTTTCTTCTATATTGAAATATACATCTTGGAGTTCTCTGGCAATAAAATGTTTCCAAAGCAAAACACAATCTATAAAATTCAAACATCATTTACGGTTATTTTAGACAGATTAAAATCACAGAAAAGGGAAATTTTTTCCAATATATTAGTTAAGAAATCCTATGATTTCCTAGCATCTAACCGTAACATGTTCCTGGTTTATACTTTATATGCATACCCAGGTTTTTAAAAGTCTCATCTTTTTAGTTCAACAGCTAATGAGGCATGTATAGACAGAAAAGAGTGAAAAATTAGAGACATAGCCTAGTAGTGTCATGAGAAAAATTAACATGGCTTCTACATGTCTGAAGCCAATATAAGTCCACAGGATATAAGGCGCATTCACCTTTGCCTTGTCCTATACTGATTTACATTTTCTAAAATAGTTCATTATCCTCTGCCTGATAAGCCTAATGCAACTTTAAGACTCAGTTCAAACTACTATCCTCACTTGTGTTGACTTCTCTGTGCTTGTTTTTCCTTCCTACTATAATGCCACATCACTTAATATAAACCTCTACCATGTCTATAATCATTTTTATAACAATTATGTCAAAACCACCATTCCCCTCAACTATTTTACCTGGGGATAGAGATCATCTTCACTGACTAGCAAAGATGTCGCATATCTCATGACCGAGAACTATTTCTTTTAACCATACAGAGAATTCAGTCACAAGTGAGCATTAGGTTCAAAATTATTTTTGAGACTCATGTAAGGTCATGTTCACTAGCAGAGAGGGAAAATGCCTCTTAATTCACCTTTAGTTATTTAGTCCCCTTCTCTGAACCACTGCATGTCTTATGGTCGTCCTTCATTCTTAGGCCATCCCTTTTGCACAAAGTCAAGATAAGAAATAGTGTATCATTACTCATGAGCTCATTTCCAAAACCACAAATAGTGAATTTCCTAACCTTGAAAGAACAGAAGAAACAATGGCCCATCAAATGTGACAGAATGTGAAACACAGCATTAAGTAACAAGAACCATAGATACTGTGGAAACAATTGTTTTGTCTCACGAAAATATAAATTTTTTAAATCTTAGAGTTTTTGATATATAAAATGAGTTAATTTTGTGAGGAGAAGATTTTTTGTACAGAAATTTATCTAATATTCCTAGGCATTCATGTGTCAGTGGAGGCTGATTTATTTTATCATTACTATCCTTACTGTTCACTACAATTTCTTGCATTGTTGAGTTTGCTTAGACCGTAAAACATTGCAGGGTTGGGTTCAAGGATACTGTCTCCTGGAAGCCTTTATGGCTTCATGGTTAATGGCAGTGACTTTGAGTGAATCCTTACTGCTGGCTACCAGGTTTTGCATCATTGAGCTTGCTTAGACCATGTAAGTAAAAAACTTATGAATGGGACCCCACAGGGTATAGATATTACTGTGGGGTCCAACAACTGTTTTCAGGATAGTTTGGCCAGGAGGTCCCACACTACTTCCTCCAAGATGGGGTCTGCTCAGCCCAGGAGTTTTCAGTAAAAGCCCTCTCTTTGCAGGTGCTGGTTTTGAGAAAACCTGAGGGCCTGAGCAACTCTCCTTTGGTGATCTCCCCAACTTTCCTTATTGGGGGCAATTTCTTAGCCTACCACAATTTCACTGTTGAATAAATAGTGTTGAGAAAATTGACTAACCATTTGGGAAAAAAATTAGATAACTGACTTAAACACTACATGAATTTGGAGTTATAAAGCCCCACTGAGAATGTGCTGAAGCCAATGGACCTTCTCCCCAGAAGGTATAAAGGAATTTGGTTGTTGAATGAATGAATGAACAGAACACAGATTAGATGGACTTCAGTAACTCTCATCACTGCTTAAGTACTTAGTCTTGCTCTCAAGCTCAAGCCCTGCTGACTGAGTGTGCCAGATTTACAGTCAGTAATTCTTGCCCACAATCATATCTTTTTTTCTCCAAGATGGAAGACTGGAACTTCCCGGCCATACTATCCTAAAATCAATTCCAGGACCCCACAGTAATATCTATACCCTTTATATATCAAAAACTCTGTAAGTTAATTATATAATGATTATGTAATTTATATTTCTTTGTGCAGATGAAGAAAATGAGACACAAGTAATGTATCCAAATAATAATGGCCTCTCCCAGGCTTTTGATTGTATCTGTTTTCCTTGCCCAGAACGTCCTTCCTCTTCCTCTCTGATTATCCAAATCTAAAACACCTTAGTGCCTTAGATTTAAGTAAGCAGAAGTGAATTATATAATGATTATATAATTTATATTCCTTTTTACAGATGAAGAAAATGAGACACAAAGAAGTAAGTTATCCAAAAAATAATGGCTAACAGAAGGGCTTTCAAAGCATAACTGCCCGAAGGAACCAAAAACAATTCATAATCGACTCTTACTTCATAGATGAGTGGCATGAAATGGGCCAACTTTGCCACCATACAGAAGTGGGTTCAAAACATATCTTTCAGTTCCTTGAGATTCAGGAAAGAAATTTAAAATACACTTTCCTAAATTTCAAGAGGGTAATATCACCTACCTTTTAGAGTGGAGAAGATTTATTTCGAATTTATGTTAAATACTTGTAAACTCAAGCTTTTCAAGAAACAACTGTTTCTTCCTTCAAAGTTGTTGTCATTACAATAGTTCCATGAGGTGAAATAATAACCTGTCTTAACATGAACTCAAATTTTCATTAATATTCAAAGATGTTAACATGATGTCAAGAGGGGAATGCAAGAAGTGGTAACAAATCTCTTAAATTCTACTACCTTACATTTCAATAATGGATGTGTACTAGCATTTTACTTGACTGCCAATTTATTCTAAATAGAAAACAGAGGTAATCATCACTCACATTTATGCAGCTACAGAATAGAACTGAGACCTAAAGTAAACTTTAGAGTTAATGTCCTACTTATACAGATGAGGATACTGAAGCCCAAAGAGGTTAACAGAGTTCCCTAAAATCTTACAGCTGATTAGCAATTGAGCCAGGATTTGACTTAGTTTTATGTCAGGAATGTACACTGGAAAAATATTGTCTTTGGAATATAACTAATAGCAACATAAGAGGGATAAAAAACACAAAGAAAAAGTACAAAACAAAAAACTTTTAAATGTGGAAATTTTTAGAGTGGGGTAAGAATAACCCATTTGCTCCAGGGTGCAAAGTCTTAAATAAAAGTTATTATTTATTTATTTATTTATTTTGCGGTACGCAGGCCTCTCACTGCTGTGGCCTCTCCCGTTGCGGAGCACAGGCTCCGGACGCGCAGGCTCAGCAGCCATGGCTCACGGGCCCAGCCGCTCCGTGGCATGTGGGATCTTCCCGGACCGGGGCACAAACCCGTGTCCCCTGAATCGGCAGGCAGACTCTCAACCACTGCGCCACCAGGGAAGCCCATAAAAGTTATTTTATTCATCACTGTCCTATAGTTCAGTCACTTCATATATAGAAATAATAATAATGTTGTATGCTAATTTGGAAGAAACAAATCTAGTCAGCAGCCTAGCAGAGTCTTAATTCCATACCTACTTAAATGTGGTGAGAGAAAGGAGGGAAGAGAAAGGAGGAAAAGAGAGGAAGACGGAGGGAAGGAGGGAGACAGAGAGACAGAATATTTCTGTGAGTGCACGGAGTGGATAATTAATTTCTCTAAACTACTCACCATTCCAGAAACATAGTATATATTTATGCACAAGTCCCACGGTACATAACGTTCCATTGCCAGGATGTCAAACTATTTCAGAGAGAGTTGTTCCTAGTTGTCCTTCCATATCCAGCTTAAACTCCCCTCTATGTGATACTACTTACCCTTAAACTCCCAGATGAACACAAAGACTACTGGCCTTTTATAATTAAGCTTAAAGTTCCCTATACCTCTGGCCTGGTTTGTCTAAATGTGAGAAACCAAAAACCTTTCTAAAGTTAACATGCAATCAGCAATATATTTTGTTTTTAGGGTGAAACTGAATATATTAAGCATATACATCACTGATAATCTATTTGGTTATGACTGCCTGAAAGGTCAGGATAGACCCAAGGATTCTAGAACTAAACAGAGCAGCTGCAGAATGCAAAAAACGGAGCTCTGTGTTGAAGATAGGTAGAAGGCTAACTTGAGTGTTCTTCCAAATACACTTGTTTTACGTGACAACTTCAATTCATGAAAATTCAAAGTCTTGAGTTTCTGTTCTACAACCATTTCTAAGCTCTCACTTCTAAGAAGCACATTTACCCACTATTCTCTATAAATACTTCATATTCCATTCCTAGAAGGAAGAAAGTATGTCACTTGCTTCAATCTCAGCCACTGCCTGCACTAAAGAACCAGATAATTTGCTTATCTTTAAGACACTATTTTTCATAGTATGTACTTTCCCATTAAAGGAGAATTATCTCTGTAGAAATTACAAAAAATTAAAAAAACAAACCATGGATTAGGGAGGAAAATATGAAGACTAATTCTACCTTAAAAATCAAGAAATAGTTTATGGTTATGCAGTATTCTTTTATCTTTCAAAAATGAGTTGTTACATTCATTCAGTTAAATTTTTTGAGCACTAGAATAGAAAACCTCTGGGATTCTACAGTTTAGTTTCAATAAAACACTCATAGCTTGCTTTATTGGAAAAGCAGTGCTCATGAATGTATTTCAGATATGTAAATATTATCTAAAACCATAGGATGCCATTTTCACAGCAGTTTGGTGGAATAATATGCAATTTGGATATCAGTAACAGTCCCTAATTAATGTCGGAGTTGCCTTACCAAAGTTTCTCTTGACTCCACTTTATTATTAATGGCTTATGGTATATGAGCCACAGGGCAAAGAGCCTTTTAAAAGATTTAGCTTCTTGTTGAAGAAGAATAAACTGATGTAGTCCTATTTAAAACAAACTACTTGACGTTCATAACAGTCCCCTGAAGAATAATAACACACACACACACACATATATATACAAAGTATCCAATTATTTTTTTCTATTTTAAAGGAGACCTGCCTGAATATTCTCTTTATGAGGAAAATGATTTAGGCCAAGGAGCAGTATAATATTAACATTTTATTTTTAATAACCGATAAGGATTTTGCCAGAGAAAAAGCTACTTGTCACTAATAATAAAATTAGGTTGTCTAAATAGTCACAACTTCTCAGAGCTAGAAGGCATCTTACATATTAATTCAAACAACTGATTACTTTTATTGTCAAGGAAACTGAGGACCACGGAGTTAAGAAATTTGCTGAGTTAGGCTATAGCAACATTAATCTCTCATATCCCACAGGAAAAAAACACTTTCAATTATGGTAATGCTTTTCTACCATTTTTAGTGGGTGCTACGCCATACGTCTTCAGCCAGTGATGTGTTTAATCTGCAGAGCATGAGCCATGAGTATTTTTCCTTTTTTTTTTTTTAACTTAAATAAAAATAAGGTTTGAAATTAGAGTCAAAAAATTTTATTCATATTTTTCTTGATTTATTCAAAGAGATAACCCCTCAATTACCTATCAAATGTAGGCTGAGTTATTCTGAAGAAGAGTTTTCTCTTAATGTCTTCCTTCCAAATAACATTTGTTTTTATGGTTTCCAGTTAAAAATGGATAAATTAGTGTCACACACATACCGTTTTCTCAGCTGCAATTTTCAAAGAAATTGGTTCCATAAAAATCATTCCCAAAACGAATGTATTTCTTAAAGTCAGCCTACATATAGTTTTTAAAATACACTATTGAATTATTACCTGTCTCTTCATTGGTTCACAACCAGAGTGACATTTATAGGATCTCCCACTTATTAAACCTTCACTCTCTAGCAATTTTAGGCTCCTCTGTGTGGAACTATAGTGATTAATGGCTTCATTCTGACATGACCCTCAATCACAATGGAACAAAGTTCATTGGTTGCAAGATTGTGCTCTAAGTTTTCAAATCAGTACAGAAATAGAATTAAAGTATCTTTCAAACAAACTTTTAAAATATATAAAGTTTTATTACATGCAAAATCTAGGGGAACATTAGTCAACTCTATGGCAGCTAAGCTACTTAAAAGAAACATGGTACTTGGAATAATAAATTCTATCTTCAGATAACATTTGTGCCACTTGCAATCTTTTGACCACGTACAATTCCTTTGCTGCCTATAAATTTCAGGTTTCTTAAGTACATCAACATTCCAATGTAATATATACAATTAAATGATATAATTAATGCAATATAAATGTCTTCAAACTATATAAAACCCACCCAGCAAATGAAAATTGCACAATAAATAAAACCTCATTAACCAGCAAGGATCACATAATATATATGAAATTACTCATTCATCCATGAATGTCTAAAAAACTACCTTTGTCCTCAGGGGACTAATTTATTAACAAATTCTCAATAAATAATAATTGTTTTAAGCTAATGAGATAATACCTCACATCTTATGGAATCAATATTCCAAAACACAAGGGTAGAAATAATTATGAAGAGAACAAGATGTAAATGAGAGAAAAAGGTTAGAAAGACAGAGAGAGGGAGACGCATAGCAAATGAAGAGTAGATATTTCCACTGTGGTAAAAGAGAACAGAAAGTAGTAGGGACAAAATCTCATAACCTTGTGAAATAAATCCTGGAGTAGTAGGCATTGACAGCTGGCACTTGTGTCAGGTGAATGTCAGGTTAGAGCAATATGGCAGATTAGCTCTGGCATGATAATACCATGATGAGAACTATAGCTACACACACACACACACACACGCATATGGTGTGGGACAGGATGAGATTTGGAATTGTAATTTTCAGACAGAAAGAGAGCTCATTCATTTAGACTTGGGAAATGTGATAAATTCCTGCATAAAATTCTTAACTCAGTACTCCCCAAAATAAATACACTCTATGGAAAACATATTCCATCCTAACAGTTAATGGGCTCAACCAAGTGGCTGGTCTGGCTTCATGATGGGAAGTGTGTGCATTCCCTGTTTAGCTTGAAACATGCCCTTTTGACTTGTTTTGGTTAATGAGATAGTAGCAGATATGAAAAAACAGTATTGTGTTTGTGTGGATGGACATGTTCAGAATACCTCCTTCAACATTATGAGCAGAGCTTCCCCTGTGTACTGCTGACCATCTGCCAGCCAAGAAGAGAGTCCTTACTAGGAAATGAATCCCCCAGAACCTTGATCTTGGATTTCTAGCCTCCAGAACTGTGAAAAAATAAATGTGTTGCTTAAGCCACCCAGTCTATGCAATTTTGTGATGGCAGCCTTGACAGACTTGTACATAGGGAAACAGGATCATGTAAGGATATGCGTCCAGTGAAGATCTGGGTTTCCTAGCAGAGAAAACAAACAAAAAATATGCTGAGCTGTTGGGAATGGGTAAGCTTAATATGAAATGGGTGGTAGAAAAAAGCAGCATTAAGTCTGCCTCCTTGTAGCTGTCAATGAAGCAGCTATGCTTTATGTTAATTTTTAATTCCTTTTACCCATTATCCTCTATGAAAATTACTGAAGGTGCCTCACTTTTAAATTTAAATTCATCTAGCAGTATAAAAACATATATGCCATCTCTCCAATACTCTCCTCCTTATCAAAGAGACACTCCCAGGTAAAGAAAGAAGGAATGTGCACAATTCTAATCTCTTTTCAAGAGTATAAGACCTTCTGCTAAACAGAATGATATTTTCTAGGAGGAGAGTGCATATCTATGAAATTATCTTAGCAGGATGTCCCTAATTACAATTGTTTATGGGAAGCAAACGTGGGGTACATGGATTTATGGGGCTTGGCATCCTTAGCAGTGTCATAAAAAATAGTGACCATCTGAGGTATAGAACAGAGATGCTCCATAAACTAAAAGTTACCCAGGTTATTTCATTAATAAAGAAGAACCTAGGATGTCCCTGAATGTGCCAGACATTTTCCTGTTTAGACTAAGTCTCTTGATTGATTTCAAGGATGCAAACATCAGGAAAATCTAACACCAGATACAATCTGATTTGTGTGAATCTCATTTGATAATCTGATCTTGTGTTACCTCACCCATTTTCAACACCTTCTTTATCCCACTCTGTAATCTAGGAGACGTATCTCCACAGACAGCATCTATATCCCTTGGTTGGCCAAAGGATGACAATGACGGGGTTCGGGAGTTTAGGGCTGGGAAAAAGTTGGGATATTGATACTCACACCTGCTACTGCCACTGTCTGCCTGCCTCGCTGTGGGTCTGACAATGGCTATGTTCTAAGGTACCACGTCTGTGAGATGGCACCTCTCCCATGGTTTATGTTCATTGCCCTTACTTCCTCCTCTTGCTTTTTAAGCCTAGACGAGGTAACAATTTCTTGATAGGGTTCACCTATGGCTGCCTCACATTTTTTGGTTGGATTCTTTACCCCGTTTATACCTCAGCAAGTTGCCCTACATCAAATCTTTGAGTGTGACCTCTTTTCTGTCAGGACCCCAACTCTTACATTCATCAATGAAGTTTAATAAACAAGATTTCTTCCTAGTAATATTATTTTATTTAGTCTCTAATTTTTAGACAGACAAAAATTTCCTTCAGAGAGAGATTTTCAGTCTGTGATTTAGGAACGATTTTTAAGCTTTCATTTTCGAATATATATCCAGTTATGAGATAATTTATTTAAACTATGAAGGTCGTGAAAACTGAGAGTGAATCTGAGAGTCGTGGAACTGTGGACAATGGAGCTAGGGAAGCCTGGGGGATCTCTGATTTCCTCAGAGGAATTATCCTCCTTAACATTCTACTTTTTATACTTTTGTAAATAGCATCCTTGAATTGCTTCAATTTTTCTAAGTTACAGATTTATAGATTATTAGAACAGGAAGGGGCCTTAGAGATAATCCTGTCAATTCCTTCAGCTGGCATGCAAGGAAACTCTGACCAGGGCAGAGAAGTAATTCGCTTCAAATACTCATTAGCAGCAAAGCCAGGTCTGGTTCCCTTTCTCCCAACATACCATGTGTATTAATGGCAGCAAAGTCATATAAATTCTTGACAATAAATTGCCCCATACATAAAATTATTTTACCTTGTCATGGTTGTATAGGATAGTAAATATAAGGCTTGGAGAACTAGAGCTGGCATATGGTAAGTAATCAAAAGTGTTTATTGTTGGCATGATAACATAGCCAAACCCCTTGAAAAATAGGGCACACTTGCTCGATTTATATATTATTTGGCATTGAACTATGCTCATTCAAACATAGGGTTCTCAGAATGTTAAGATAAATCAAAGAGATAGTCTTTGCCCCCACAAATCTTGTAAGGTTTTAATAGTGTTTGCATGTATTAAATATATGGCAGAATCCTAAATAATCTGGTATGGACTACAAAAGCAACTAGGATTTCTGGAAGGAGGGAAATTGTGTGAAGAAGCCATGAGGATGTCTGATGTAAGCTGAATGTTTAATTATGCTTAGAAATTGGGAAGATGTAGAGGGGAAGGTAGGAGGAAGACCATGGATAAAGGAACACATTTTCATTTATCCATCCATTCATCTATTCACTCCAGATATTATGAACCTACAATATGATACACACAATTCTAAGTAGGAAGATATATCAGTGAACAAAAGTCTCCCATTATAGAATGATATTCTACTGGAAGAAACAGTCAAGAAACGTACAATTAAATAAATGTCAGATGAGAATTACTATAGAGAAAATAACACAATATAATAGCATATGAAATATGTTGGGTGGGTTGTTATACTGGGTGGTCAGAGATGGCTTCACTGATATAGCTACATTTGAGGAGAAGCCAGAAGAAATGAGAGGGACCCAAAGAATTTCTGGGTAAAGACTGTGGCAGTGACAAAGTGTCCAGGTCTGCAGAGCCAGTTCTGTGTTTTCATGGGTACTGTCCTAAGGAGTCCAGAATGGAACAATTCTAAACTTTTAATGGTTTTGATAGGGTATAATTCTTTTTATTTCAAATTTCTTCTTGTTCCTATTCCTTTTTAAAATGACTTTAGTGGTTTCTGTTTTATTCTTTCAATCCTAACTGATACAGTATTTGAAAGCAGAACTGCAGACCCACAAAGATGAAAATAGGAGATCAGTTATTTGACCAGTTAAACCTGTTTGGTTAAGATATCGGCATTGGTAGAATATGGATACAATTGGTCATCTTCATGATATGGCAAAAGAGTGGTAAATGGTCACTCAAATAATCAGCCTATGATGATCTAGAATAAAATGAATAATGAAGGCAAGTCTTTGTGACAGGTGGTACTGAGTCTGCCGATCTTTTATGAAGCCAAAATAAATATAAGAATTAGGGCAGGATTGGTGGCCGAATTGCTAATTCTGACATCACTGGGATCTTAAAAGAAAATACAAATCTGAGTTTAATTCACTGCTCAGAAGGCATGGTGAAAAAAATCAGAGATTTTATGACCAGGCTAAAAAGAATGCTGATCTCCTGTAGCCATACAGGATGATGTATCTGAAAAAAGTCAGCTGAACATTATCGTTGGATTCTACATGTTGTTGTACTACAATAAGTTAAATTAATAACATCACCGAATGCCTCATTTGAAAGTTGGGGAAATATAAGGAAACAGTAAGATTCTGAACATTGAAATTGAAGAAAACTGAGTAAATTTGAATATTATGAATGAAATTCTCTGATGGTTGCCAGCAGAAGTAACCATCCTATTTTGTGTAATGAGGCTGGTCCTGCCTTATTTAAGGATCACCTGAAGCAGGTAACCAACTGAAAAACAGCGATTTTCTTCATTCCTCAAGATCACTACCCTCACTTCCTCCAGATTATTACTGTACTGTAATACTAGCCTTTCTCAAGTGGGGAAATAATTCAAAGTCTGACCCAAGAATAGAGAGATTAATGTGAAAAATAAATTACAAGAGCTTACTAATTTATCTGGGGAATATATGGTGTGATATATTCTAGCTCTGTTAAACAAGAAGAGAACATAGCATCAGACTGAGAAATATTTACAAATATGAGTGAATTTAATAAGAGTCTGGGTCCTGGATCCACTGTGTTAGTTCAACTAACTGTGGATGCACCTAACATTTTTCTGGGAGTTGTCTGAAACATATACTGAGAAGGACCCTAAAATAAACTGAGACATTAGAAATTTCTATAAAAACAACTTGAAAACAAGTGGACGTGACCAATTTGATTTAATAAGAAACAAGAGCCAACTATATGTTAACTATAATAAACCAACCTTAAAAGATACCTGAAGTAAATGTAAATGTATGAGAAATATATATCATGCTTGCAAGCTGTCAAAAAAAAAGGCGAGAAGTGGCTACAGTAATATCAGACATACCAGTATTAGACAAAGAATACTACCGAAAATAAAAGTTTCATCTTACAGTGATCAAAGGGTCAGTCCATCAAGAGAATATGTTTATGTATTTAACAAAACTTCAATATTCAAATGGAAACTGAGAAATTAAATAGAAATATGCACAATTATATTTGGAGATTTAAACATTACACTCTCAGTAATTTTTAGAATAGAAAGAAAATCAGTAAGAGCGTAGAAAGTTTGAACAATATGATCAACCACATTTATCTAATTGATATTTACAGAATACTCCAACCATCAATAGCAAAATATGCATTTTTTCACCTTCACATAAAACATTTACCAAGATAAACTATATCTTATTCTGTGCCACAAAACAGTTACAATGTGTTAAGCAACTGAAGTCACACAAATATGTTCTTTTACCACAACAGAATCAAGTTAGAACTTAAAAATGGAAAAATATCTGGAAAAGGCCACATATGTGGAAATTAAACAACACTCTTCTAAGTATACCATGGGTCAAATAAATCATAAGGAAAATTAGAAAATATTTAGAGTTAAATGAAAATAACATATCAAAATTTGCAGGATGCACATAAGGCAGTGCTACAAGGCAAACATATAGCATTAACTAGGAATCAAGAGAGGTTGGAGACTAAGAAACAAGCATTATTTTCATTTAAAAAAACATGTAACAAAAATAAACAAATGGGACCTAATGAAACTTGAAAGCTTTTGCACAGCAAAGGAAACCATAAACAAGACCGAAAGACAACCCTCAGAATGGGAGAAAATATTTGCAAATAAAGCAACTGACAAAGGATTAATCTCCAAAATTTACAAGCAGCTCATGCAGCTCAATAACAAAAAAACAAACAACCCAATCCAAAAATGGGCAGAAGACCTAAACAGACATTTCTCCAAAGAAGATATACAGACCGCCAACAAACACATGAAAGAATGCTCAACATCATTAATCATTAGAGAAATGAAAATCAAAACTACAATGAGATATCATCTCACACCAGTCAGAATGGTCATCATCAAAAAATCTAGAAACAATAAATGCTGGAGAGGGTGTGGAGAAAAGGGAACACTCTTGCACTGCTGGTAGAAATGTGAATTGGTTCAGCCACTATGGAGAACAGTATGGAGGTTCCTTAAAAAACTACAAATAGAATTACCATATGACCCAGCAATCCCACTACTGGGCATATACCCTGAGAAAACCAAAATTCAAAAAGAGTCATGTACCAAAATGTTCATTGCAGCTCTATTTACAATAGCCAGGAGATGGAAACAACCTAAGTGCCCATCATCAGATGAATGCATAAAGAAGATGTGGCACATATATACAATGGAATATTACTCAGCCATAAAAAGAAACGAAATTGAGTTATTTGTAGTGAGGTGGATGGACCTAGAGTCTGTCATACAGAGTGAAGTAAGTCAGAAAGAGAGAGACAAATACCGTATGCTAACACACATGTATGGAATCTAAGGGAAAAAAAATGTCATGAAGAACCTAGGGGTAAGACAGGAATAAAGACATAGACCTACTAGAGAATGGACTTGAGGTTATGGGGAGGGGGAAGGGTAAGCTGTGACAAAGCGAGAGTGTGGCATGGACATATATACACTACCAAACGTAAAATAGATAGCTAGTAGGAAGCAGCCGCATAGCACAGGGAGATCAGCTCAGTGCTTTGTGACCACCTAGAGAGGTGGGATAGGGAGGGTGGGAGGGAGGGAGATGCAAGAGGGAAGAGATATGGGAACATATGTATATGTATAACTGATTCACTTTGTTATAAAGCAGAAACTAACACACCATTGTAAAGCAATTATATACGAATAAAGATGTAAAAAAAAATGTAGTTAAGAACCATTTGCTTGGAAAGGCAATATTTTGAGTCCATGTTTCTGAAATATTACCATTGTGTACCAAATGGCTGTCTTATTAGAAAGTGCAGATTTATCACTATTTTGATTTTTTTTAATCAGAAATTCAATAATAGAAGAGAAAAAGAAGTTAACTGAAACAGAGTATGTCTAATTAAGGCAATGCTTCTCATTCCAGTTGATGTGGCTGATGGTAAGTGTGTTGGACTAAGAGTCAGTCCTCCTGAAACTGATGTCCCCTAACTGACAGCATCTCTGGGCAAGTCACACTCCCTCTCTGAAATTTAGTTCCTTCATGTATACAGTGAACAAGTTACATTTATTGAAATATGCAGTCCAATGTATCCTGAAAATTGTATATTTTTATTGGACAAATATCATTAAGCTCCTGATAATGTATTTTGCAAAGTGCTGAAGGAAATACAGAGGTTTTTATTGTTCCTTTTCTCAAATTGCTTATAATCTATTGCCCAAAATACATCTTACACAAGTAACAGAAATGCAGATTCATCTGTGAAAGAGGCTAAATCTAAGCATAATCCAAATCCTACGAGGATCCAGAAGAAAGAGCTAACATTTTCTTAGCGTAGGTCACAGAATTATGGATATCTGCATTTGCATATCATTGACTTGGTGAGCTCCTTACCTAGCATAGCTTCTCTTCATATTCTCCATATCAACAAATTGACCCCCAATCTTTAGATGTCCACAAGATTTATGGTAAGAAAATAAAATGTGTCACATTATCACATGCTCCAAGGTCAGGTATTATACAGGATAGCTATCTAATAGGCAAAACAGCCAACTGGTTTTCAAAAATGTGAAAACTACTTACCACCTCTGCAACATTTAGAGGCACGACTGCTTCCTTTTAAAAAAATACCACGGTAACGGAAAGGTTTTATATGAAGTAACCTCTTCAGATTGTTTGATGTAATGCAGCCAGAGCGATGTTTCTAAGTGTGTTCTCTGGGTCAAATTGGCTTAGAAAAAATTAAAATGCTTATGTCAAGAATTCAAAGCCTGGGCTTCCCTGGTAGCGCAGTGGTTGAAAGTCCGCCTGCCGATGCAGGGGACACGGGTTAGTGCCCCGGTCCGGGAAGATCCCACATGCCCCGGAGCGGCTGGGCCCCGTGAGCCATGGCCGCTGAGCCTACGCATCCGGAGCCTGTGCTCCGCAACGGGAGAGGCCACAACAGTGACAGGCCCGCATACTGCAAAAAAAAAAAAAAAAAAAAAAAAAAAAAAAAATTCAAAGCCTGCAATGGTGACACACATGATAACTACTGGGAATAGGGCAAATGAGGGCTTCACAAGAAAATCACGTTTAATTTGTAAGCCCTGACATAATTTTCTCTTTGCTCCAGGACTTCACTTTTACACATTTTTCTTTTGTTACTGTCCCTAGGCAATGACTTGCTGTGGACTAACTCCCCGGGGAAGGAATGTGCATGTGAACAAAACTGCAGGAAACCGAGCAAAGCCTCCCAGGGCCATTTTTTCTTTCCTTTCCCTCAGCCCATTATGACAAAATGAATATTGGCTACATTTAGGAGTTGAAGACATGTTTACATTGATCACTAAGTCTTAACCCCTAAATGAAAATTAAAATAAAATGCGCAATTTCTTTAATTCTTACCATTCTGTTAAACAATATGAAGCACAGTTTCAAGCTGCAGGAAAATGGGATGGATCGGGTATAGCCCTTATTTTCTCTATGTGACTCCAATATTATCCTTTAAGAAAAGCTGCTGAAAATAACCAGTCATTTTAAAGTAATTTAAACATATCCCAAACTGAAAATTCAATATGCCCCTGAGCTCTCCATGATCCATTTCAAGTTTTCTAAGTCTGTTTTCAATAAAAACTACCAGAGAATCCAAAGGCCATTTTCTAAATGGCCCCACCAGATTGCAGAAAATATACAGTATGTGGAATGAACCCAAGATGATATCTTATGATAAGCATGGCCTCTGAGGCAAACCTCAGCTCTTGAAGTTCAGAAGTGTAGGAATTGTACAGCAGTTTTCTGAGAAGTTACTGATATACTGATAAGGACACTTATGATTTTAACATTTGTTAAAATACTGTGTATTTAATATTTATTATTAGTGACCTCTCAAATCAATAATTTATTAAGGTCAACATTTCTCAAAGTTTGAAAACCACTGACAGCAGACACGTAAGTGGCATCGTTACAAGCTCACCATGTATTTACAATTCACCCTAAAATTTCAGAACATTAGTCTACATTATATGCATGAGGAAGCCAACACTCAGAATAATAGCCACTTGTCAAAAGGACAAGCAAATTAAGGATTCTAAGTCTATTTAATTCAAGGTTTTCTCCCCTATGTAACTCAGTCTCATGCCTGACCAACAAAAATCAAAATGCGACTCCTTTGCTTTTAATTCACTAAAATATCAAGGGTGCTCCTATCAGCTTTCACTGTAGTCTCTCATGGCGACTGGATCCTGGAGTTGAAAGTTTTTATTACCTAGTCCTTATGTTACCTACCCCGCACAGCCCCAGTGCTTTGACTATGAATTAATTTTTTTTCTTTATTCAATAATATAATTTACTACCTCTACATGGGACTCCTATTTCTAGGTGCTTCTCAAAAACAGCTACTTTTATATTTAATTGAAACGTTCTCCCTGTTGCTATTTCCACTGGCTGTTACACTCTGCTGTGAAGGTGGATCATAATACAGTTTGGCAATACCACGTCTATTTAAACTGATCTTATCATCTAACCTCACCAGGGTATTGAATCTCCAGCAGCCAGCACTGTTACTGACACATGACACTTAACTAATTGTATTGAATTAATCCATGAGTGTCCACTGCTAAGTAATAATTCATACAATGCCTTTTTTTTTTTTTTTTTTTTTTTGCGGTACACGGGCCTCTCACTTGGAGAGGCCCTTGGAGTGGCTGGGCCCGTGAGCCATGGCCACTGAGCCTGCACGTCTGGAGCCTGTGCTCCACAATGGGAGAGACCACAGCACTGAGAGGCCCGCGTACCGCAAAAAAAAAAAAAGAAAACTGCCAGCTTAAAATAAACTACCACCACAACATTAATACTCATGTTGGAGCATTTTAGTCTTCGAAAACTAAATTTCTTCAGCAAGACTTTTTCTCTATTGCACAGAAGTCAGCATCACTGCAAATGGCATGATGAGAAAGCTAAAGATCTCTTGCTTTGTAAGAGAAACAAGTGTGTTCTGTGACTATCACAGCAAAGCACTGAAATGGCTCGAGATAAAACACCTGTGGTCAAGTCCTGGCTCCATCATTTCTAATGTGAGGCTTTAGACACCTGGCATAATTTAGGCATCTGTTTCCTTATCTGTAAAATGGGGATGATGGTACAATTTATATCCTGGGGTTGTGTGAGGCTCAAAGGAGATCATGTAGTACACTTTGTTTTCAAGCTTGGTTGCAAAGTGGAATCATTTTGAGACCTCTGTATTTATGCCTGTATTCATCACCAGGCATCAAGGCTTAACAGTTCTAGCAGTGTGATCTGGGATTTGGAGATTGAAGGAGATCTCCAGGTGATCCTAATAAACACATAGGTGTGGGAACTACTGGTCTATTACCATCCTGATAAGCACTGTGTCTCAACATATAATGTTCTATTACTATTACAGGTAACACCAGGTATGCAACCTTGGGCACGCCGATTAGCCTGACTGAGATGAGTTTTGTTGTACGTAAGGTCAAAATTTAAACAAGATTATATTAACTAGGTTGATGTGAGATGCCCAGCAAAATGCCTAGGTAGAAGCACATAGAAAAAAAATGTTTTCCCTCAAATTACCTTGTAGCTCTCCTTCTACAGCACTGTGAATATTAATAAATTAAGGACCAATATGAATATGGTACTCTGGGCTCTATGCAAAACATAGCACTAACCTACTCTCAGACAATTCGTTCTTGCTATACTGAAAGAATTACCCCTACCTGCTCTAAAATCTCCTGCCTCTTCACATTTGCTTACATAATCAAAGACCTATCCTTTTTTAAAATACAGCTCAAATTTTCCTTCTTGCCAGAAGCCTTCCTTACCTCCTGTTACCCCACTTTTAAAATTATTCCCTCCTCTGAACCTATAGATCAGGTTTTACCTCTCCCTGACATTGCTAAGTTCGACCTTGTACTATATTTGCATATGCCTTTAACCTCTAAGATTTGAGAGGAAGATTGTTGAGCAATTTACTTTTTCTTGGATCTCAACTAGTACAGAAAGGGAGCTAAATCTATTTTATTTCTTCTTATTATAGGCTCCAGCCTGATTTTATTTAAAGCACAAACAGTTTCGAACAGCAAGTTTCCAATTTTGTCAATCGTGTCGAAGACAGAGTTTGAGTATATCCAGTACTCATTGACATTTGCTGTTGTCCAAGCAAAATTTATCCATAAGCTTAATTC
This sequence comes from Delphinus delphis, assembly GCF_949987515.2. Taxonomy (NCBI): domain Eukaryota; kingdom Metazoa; phylum Chordata; class Mammalia; order Artiodactyla; family Delphinidae; genus Delphinus; species Delphinus delphis. The sequence goes on from NC_082690.1 coordinate 78,880,044, forward strand.
TCTCAAAGCCCTAGAACTATAACTTTACCATGTTTCTGAGGTGGGACAAAGCACTGGGCACAGCTTCACATGTTACAATCATCTGCTATTATAACTAAAGGTATAAATCTCACTTCCCTCAACATGATGCTTCAGTAGTCCAGGTTTTATTACTTCCTGGAGAGAATACTATAGAAGCACTTACTGACTTCTTTTTCCAACAATATTCCACGTAGTGATTATGGGAATAGCAGGTTGCTAAACCTGCTAAACCCTAAATCCCAGTTCCAAAATCTTAATGAGAAACCCATGTACTTCTAACAGAGTCAATTTGCTTACACTTGATGAGAAGAATTGAAAGGTTGTATATCATATATAAATAGTTTTAGAGTGGCATAAAGTACCATTTAAAATTATGAAATCTCTGTTTTTTTGTTAAGTGCCATTAGACCCTTGTTAAATTAATTTTATACCTTGAGAATCCCACTACCAGGAACTTGGATTTTCTTCCTTTGTTGACTAAACTTGAAGGGGTCTCTGTGTTTTGGGTCACTGGGATACTTAGAATAATGGCCCTCCAAAAGTAGGCACACTTTAATCCCTGGGATCTGTGAATAGCTTACTTTAAACTGTCAATAGCATTTTTCACATGTGATTAAGGTAATTAGTCTGGATCACCCAGGTGGGCCCAATCTATTCATAGGTATCCTTAAAATGAGAGGATTATTTCTGACTGGGGCCAAAGGGATGAAATGATAGAAAAGGAGGTAGCAGAGATTCCAAATGTGAGACATTCTATCTTCCTTTGCTGGCTTTGAAGATGGAGGGAGAGTTACCAAGAGCGAAGAAACAGAGGTGACCTTTAGAAGCTAAGAACGGCCCTGAGCAGACAGACAGCAAGGATACAGGCCCTCTGCCCTACAAGCACATGGAACTCAATTCTTCCGACAAAATGAACGAAGGGAATGGATTTTTCCCCTAAGAATCTCCAGAAAGGAACATGGTCTCCTTGCCATTTTGATTTCAGCCAATGAGACCCTAGTCAGATTTCTGGCCTACAGTACTATATAATGATACCTGTTTTAAGCTGCTGTTTGTACTAGCATTAGAATGTTAATACAGACACTTTGCTGAGGCTCCGGAAAGAAGAAAAAAAATGAAAAGATAGTATTACCGAACCAGGTCCATTTGTCCAACAGGCGAGCCGAACGCTGAGACGCCAACGAGGTTTGCGGGAGAGAACGAGCTTATTCACAAGGTAGCCGAGCCAGGAGATCCGAGAACAAGCCTCAAACCCACCTCCTCAAGGCGAGGGGAGTTGGGTATTTATGGGATACTCAGGGTGGTCTTAGGTGTGGGGTAAGGTTTGGAGGTAGGGAAAAAGGTACGGTAATCAGTGTTCTACGCAGGCGCAAATGGACTCCCTTAGCAAACTGGGAGGGTGGGCTTTCCGGAGCCCTGACCTTAAAAGGCCATTCATCAGCACCTGCGCTGGCCCAATTTTAGGGCGGGTGGTCCCAACCAGCGCCAGCTGCCTATCACCGGGCAGGAGCTGACTACAAGTTCCTGTAAAACAACGGGGTTAAGTGAAGCTGGGAAGGTGTGCAATTAAATGGGGGGCGGGGCAGGGGGGAGGAGGTGGGGGGAGAAAAAGCGAGCTTAAACAGTGAAGGCAGTTTAAGATTCATGCATTTCATTGTATGTAAATTATACCTCAATAAAGTTCATTTGTAAAAAATGGTTACCTTCTCAAAATATTTTTCTTTTGTAGGAAATGATCTGGTCGAGAAGGACAAATCTAAGAAAGCCGGAAGAAAGAGGTCAGTTGCAGGAGGGATGTCCTTGAGTAGGAAGTAGGGGTGGATCCAGAAAGTTAAGTGAAGCTGTTGACTTTTTTTTTTTAACATCTTTATTGGGGTATAATTGCTTTACAATGGTGTGTTAGTTTCTGCTTTATAACAAAGTGAATCAGTTATACATATGTTCCCATATCTCTTCCCTCTTGCGTCTCCCTCCCTCCCACCCTCCAGGGGGTCACAAAGCCCCGAGCTGATATCCCTGTGCTATGCGGCTGCTTCCCACTAGCTATCTACCTTACGTTTGTTAGTGTAAATATGTCCATGCCGCTCTCTCGCTTTGGAAGCCGTTGACTTTTAAGAAATGCAGGTAAAGTTTATGTGTTTTAACATGATGAATGCCAGAGTAAATAGTCACAGATTCTGGTAAAATGGTGCATTTTCATCTGTTTTCTCATTTAAACATGAGTGAAGCTAGCAAATGAGAGTGAAGAAGTACAGAGGTATTGGATGTTTGAACAAAGTTTTTTTTTTTTTTTTTTTTTAAGTGTGAAACAACATTTCATAGAGTGGGAGAATAAACTAGCCTTAGCTCTGTGGCTCACCCATTCCCTCTGCTCTTCACCTTAGGCTTCCTTTTACTGTGATTCTTTCCCTCATCATTGGGGTGTCTTGTATGAGCAGCGGTGGTTGCAGAGGCTGCAGTGTCAGTTTCACAATCTTTGTTTATAGGTTGATCATCACCAAGGAATCTCAGAGTGAGACTTTGGAGGCACAGGGAAGGAATCTACAGGGTGGAGCTGGAGTATGCCCACCACACAGTGCACATAACACTTCTCAGAGAAGATTTCTGCTTGGCTTCTCAGATTCCTTGCAGATCCCAGGGCCCTGTGAATTTAAGAGAGCAACGGGCTCCCAGCAGCCAGTGGCAACTGGAGCCACTGGGACTGGGGTGGGAATGCAGGGGGAGCTCATGAGAGGAACTTCCAGGGCTAGAGTAACAAGAGAGGGGTCAGCGGGTGCAAGTGTCCCATTTTGACAGGAACTGATGAGACGGGCCTGGCTGACTCAGGTGAAAGGTAAACGTCCAGGTTTCTGGGCTCTAAAACCATGCAGAAGTCTTGATGATGAGAGACAGCTCCCTAGCCCTGTTCCATCATTGGGCTTCTTCCTTTTAGCATTCTTCAGCGTTAGCTCTAGAGAGGGGTCTGTTTAGACCTAGGCACCATTTCTGAGCTCTCACAATCTCAGCACTTTGTCTTCTACACTATCCACTCCCTACACGAAAAGCTCTTTACTGGAATCTCTGTGGTGACACACCTGTTGCTCAGGGCCTTTGGATCTGAGTTTTTCTAGGGCCACAAAGAAAAACACAAAGCCAAGAAATCTGAACTTTAAGAAGAGCTCCTGTTCTGGTTCATTTATGTTCACTGAAGGAGAAAGGAGCTGGAGAAAGAGGTATTAAACTCCATGGGTCATGAAGAAAGGCTCTAAAAAAATAAAATTATGATAAAGCAAGGGCGATGATAACAAAATTATTGAGACATGTACAAAATATAGTGAATGACCTTCATTATAAGTTCTGAGTAGATCAGATCCTTATTGGTGGTTTGCAAACTCAGTAGTTTCCTGGATGAAATCTTCAACTGGCCCCTGCACTTGGAGGGCAAGGAGAGACCAAAGAAAGAGGCAGACATTTCAGGACTGTTAGGTGGCAGGCAGTTTTTATAAGCAAGGGAACTTCCATATGAAGTTTGGTAAACACCCAATACACGTAGAACCTTTCTGTACCCGTACAACCATTCTTTCATTTTCTGTACTGTATTCAATAAATTATATAAGATATTCAACACTGTATTATAAAGTAGGCTTTGTGTTAGATGATGTTGCCCAACTGTAGGCTAATGTGTTTTGAGCACGTTTAAGGTAGGCTAGGCTAAGCTGTGATGTTCAGTATGTTAGGTGTATTACTGTGAAGGTTTCAACTTATGATAGGTTTATCATATGTCAAGAAAGATTTGTATATTTTCTTATATATATTTGAATATATATACATATTTATACATGCCTGTAAATATACATACATGCACTTACATACATGCACACATATATACACGTTCAAAAGCACCATGTGTAAACTCATTTTAGAATTTCTATGTTATCTGAACAGGTAGATATTTAATGCTGAACACCAGTCCCTATTTCTGTGTCCCTTGTCATCTTGGTTGTCTAAAGGTTTTTTTTTCTCCCCCTTGTAAATTTCTCAGGAAAAGCACATAGTTACAATATTCTGTGAATGGTGAATGTTTGTTGATAAATGTGTATGTGCCTTTATATTTCACAGTCAAGTATATTTTAACCATCCTCCTTTAACAGAGATTTTGGAATAATTTTTAAAAGAAAAATTGTAATAGTAGAGAGTTCCAAATATTCTTCACCCAGCTTCTACTATTGTTAATATCCTACATCACCATGGTACACTTATCAAAACTAAGAAATCAACATCGGTCCATTGCTCTGAACTAAACTTCTGATTTTATTTTATTTATTTATTTATTTATTTTTGCGGTACACGGGCCTCTCACTGTTGTGGCCTCTCCCGTTGCGGAGCACAGGCTCCAGACGCGCAGGCTCAGCAGCCATGGCTCACGGGCCCAGCCGCTCTGCGGCATGTCGGATCTTCCTGGACTGGGGCACAAATCTGTGTCCCCTGCATCGGCAGGCGGACTCTCAACCACTGCGCCACCAGGGAAGCCCAGGTTTTATTTACATTTTACTAGTTTTACCTTTTCCTGTTCCAGGATTCAGACCAGGATGCCACATTGCATTTAATCATCATGTCTTCTTAATCTTTTTTTTTTTTTGATGACATTCACAGAATTTCCTTATTTTTGATGACCTCGATAACAATTTGGAGGAGTGCTGGTCAGGTATTTTGTAGAATGTCCCTCAGTTGGGATTTGTCTGACATGTAATTTTCATGATTAGACTTGGGTTATGTGGTTTTCGAGGAAGACCACAAAGGTGAAGTGTCACTCTTACCACATCACTTCAAGGTTACAGGTATCAGCATGGCTTCTCATGATGTTAGCCTTGCTTACCTGGCTGAGACAGCGCTTGTAAGGTTTCTCCACTGTAAAGTTACATTTTTTCCTCCTACCACACTGTATTATTTAGAAGTAAGTCATTAAGTTCAGTCCCTTTCACAACAAGCCTCTATATTCTGTTTTTTGGGCACGTCCTTACTTTCTGACATTACAAGACTTTTTGTTTAGGTAAAAATAAGTTTTTATTTAAAAAAATTCTTGAATGTTAGGAGACATTTACATGTAATTCACAGATTCTTTACAAAATAATTGCCAATCTTTGTCCAATTGTAATTTTTTTCTATACAGTCTTGGAAATTTTGCAGTGACATAGTATTTGCAAAATATGTTTTTTAGAAAGCATCACAATGCTAAATTTTGGCAAAATGATGTTTAAAACTAAAATTTTTACATGCAAGTCAGCTCTCAAACGCCCATATTCTTTATTCCAGTGACAGGTAATGGAAGAATGAACGTTAAACTGACTTACTGAGGAAATAATGAATAAATACTCTGTAAACTTCTCAAACTTACTCAAATTTTTAAATTACTTTCAGAAGCAGCGCCATTACAAAGTATCAACAGTCACACTAGGTACTCAAGTAAAATGAGTGTTAATCAAATTAACACTCAAAAAATGGAAATATTGTTGCAAAGAGGCACCTTAGTTGTAAGATTTGTTAAAGAAGTCTTTATTACAATGAAGGCTTATGGTACAGGGCATACATCCTAGAGAAGACAATTTCTTCACACAGGATAATGATAATTCATCCCTTCTGAAAGTTAATAACATCTCTTTAATAGCATTGCTGGGATAAAAAAAAAGATAGAAGTTCGAAATATGATGGCAACATATGAAAGTGGCTGAAAAATAGCCTCTACTTTTCTTCTCTCCCAGCCATAGAAGCATCTGTTTTGCCAAATAATACCGCTTCCTTTTATTGAAAAATGGCATTTAGAAATCAATATCTAAGTATCAGCTGTGCTTATTGCTGCTGTGTTGTCACTTTAAGCTTCACTTTTAAGAGCTTTAGAATAATAGTTATCCCTTTCACATACAATTAAGTAAATACATTCAAATATTTTAGGGCTTCCCTGGTGGCGCAGTGGTTCAGAGTCCGCCTGCTGACGCAGGGGACGTGGGTTCGTGCCCCGGTCCAGGAAGATCCCACATGCCATGGAGCGGCTGGGCCCGTGAGCCATGGCTGCTGAGCCTGCGCGTCCAGAGCCTGTGCTCCGCAACGAGAGAGGCCACAACAGTGAGAGGCCCGTGTACCGCAAAAAAAAAAAAAAAACAAAAAAAAAACAAATATTTTAAACTGCATTTAAAATTCAATACGTTCAATTTTGTTTTCAATATTTAAGTTACGTGACTGAAAATAAATCCTAAAGGATGTTTTCTTTTTTTCTGCTGAAAACAAAGGGAGCCTGTAAACCACATAAGTTTATTCTCAATGATAAATCTATAGACCCTCTGCACCTAGTCATGCTATAGAAAGAGGCTCAACAGGAGATTAGTATGAATTACAAGCTTCTGATGTGTACAAAGACAAGACAGACAGAAACTGGTCATGTTTCAGAAATTGGTGTTTTGAGGGGAAGGGATAAATTGGAAGATTGGGATTGACATATACACACTAATATATATAAAACAGATAATTAATAAGGACCTACAGCACAAGGAGCTCTACTCAATACTCTGTAATGGCCTATATGGGAAAAGAACCTAAAAAAGAGTCGATATACAATATGTATATGTATAACAGATTCACTTTGCTGTACACCTGAAACTAACACAACATTGTAAATCAACTATACTCCAATAAAAGTTTAAAAATTAAAAAAAAAAAAAAAAAGAAATTGGTGGTTTTACAACCAACCCCAGGAAGAGGGACTCACCAAGACCTTCCAGAGATAGGCCCTCTAAGCCACCAGTGGTCTTTTGGCCCCGTCATTGAAATAGACCAGGTCTTATATATCCCTTACTGGATGTACTGACCTGGGATGTCTTTCATTTCTGATAAATGGAAGCGGGCCTGAAGTTGATCCTGTATAATTTTATGGTTCCCACCTGGCCCTTGGGCATGTCTAAGGTGATCACTACAAAATATACTTCAAAATGGAGCCCTGAGGCCCTTGACGAATGAATGAAAGCAGTCTCACCTGTTCTATGCGATGACTGCTCAAGCTGTGCCTTGTGCCAAATACACACAGACTTGCAAACAAATGCCCAGCCTGGTCCCTTATGAGAAAGATGCCAAGCCACGCTGATACATTTGGATCAACTTCTCCCCTGAGGGGATTTTATGGACATCTGCCACTTCTTCAACTTTAATACAACTTGCTTGTACCTTATCCTTAAGAGACTTTACCTGAGTTACACCTGGAATATGAAGCATCTCATCACTACTGCTATGCTTAGCCATGTCCATTCTTCTACTTCAGTTTTGAGATTTCTGTATTTAGATACAGTATCATAAATAAAGATCACCTCACAGTGTAGCCTAACGAGGAATTGCTTAATTTTTTATTATTTCTAGTATATAATTTGAGTGCTAATTTAAATGTAATGCTTTTAACTCAGACTTTTACTATTACGTTTTTATAAGCTCCCTAAAAACTTTAATAGACCATTAAGGTTATGAACTAACCCCCTAGGGGAGTCTGGAGTCTATTTAAACACCCCAGGTTCTTGACACAGGAAAGTTATCTTGCCCAGGATCACAGGAGCAAGTAAACAACAGAAGTTATAGCTAAACTTGGTGTGCTCCTTACCAGCACTATGCTGAGCACCTGACATGAACTATCTCATTTAATCCACACAACAACCATAGAAGGTGGACATTATCATAAACTCTCTAACAGGATGAGGGAGACCAAAGCATAATCAAGGTTACATAGCCCGTACATGGCAAAACCAGTACTAGAAATCAGGCATCCGCTTCCAAATTCCACCTATTAACCAGACAAGTCCGACACAACACAGGCCCCGCTTTCTTCACGAATGAGTTCAGCTCACCAGTGACTCTCTTTTCTCACTTCGGAAACAGGAGGAAGGCAAGTTCAATGTGCATGAAGGAACATGGCCACATAACCCCAAATTTCTCTTTGATGTCAGTGATGTACAGAAGTATTGGATGAAATCAAGGTTGAAAAAAAGGTAACTTACGTTGCAGAGAATCTCCCCAAGAGCCACAGAAGTCACCTCAGTCCCCTCAGTCTCAGGGAGAGAAGCAGTTGCGTTGAGCACTTGCAGCCTTATATGGTCACTCTTCCTTGACAGGAAGAGGCAGATGATCACAGGAAGCAGCATCACTGGTGTATTTGTGAAGGGGACGTGCCAGCAGCCCATGTGTTTCACAGCTTCTATATCCTTGTGTATTCAGTGAGACAGTTCCTATTATTATTAATAAAGTTATTAATTTATTATAACTATAAATTATTGTTATTAATAAAGTATTCAGAATATCTCAGAATCTAAGTAGCATGTTTTAATATCTTTGAATTTTAGCAACACAACTGCATTTTGATTACACAAATGAGAAAGCTAAGTGTCAATGGGGTTAAATAATCTGCCCAAGGTCACATGCCTAGTAAGTGGTGGTTCCAAGACTGTAATGTAAGTCTCTTTGACTCCAAAACATGTTACTTTAACCACATTTTCTTTCATGGCAAAACAGGAATGAAAGAGTTATTAGGCCAGAGTCACAACGATGCTGTAAGGATTAGAATATCATTGACTGAAAAATGTCTGTTCCACTCCTTCTCCCTATTGAAATCTATTTTTCCTGTGCCTCTCATGTCTGAACTTCACTGTTTAATTTAATGGAACTAGGAAGAGAAAATCTTTTGGGTAATTCTAAGAATACTGTTCTCCACAATCTAGAATAATGATATATTCTATTTTATTTATATGTGGTTGTGAAATTATCATTTCAATCTACTAAAAAGTAGACTTAACATCTAATAATTGTTAATCATTTGGTAGGCTACTACTGACATCATGTTTGCACCTAGTACAGTTAGATGCTAAACCCCCAAAGACACCAATTTTTCCTAATATGTTCCACCCTATGCATCCTACTATAATCTTTATTACCCTTGTAAGTAGCTTTTTATAAGGTAATATTTCCCAAACTTTATCCATTTACATACCACATTCATAATGTTATCTGCATACTGTTTGTTTAATATATCTCTTTAAATTCAAAAATTCAAATTTTTGACTCATCTACTTATATTTCTTTAATATGTATTTAAAATAGATATATAACTTAAAATTTAAAGTTACTCTATATATTAACAAAAACCAATTTGTGTTATACAGAAACACAGGTGTGGACCTTGGAGAAAATACCAAATTGGAAGTGATAGAGTTTTTATTAAAAAAAAAAAAAGGCCAATTTTGATGTCCAGTGCCCCACACCAGCAGCATGAGTTGCTGTATCTATATCCTGTGTGTCAGGGGGTCAATTAATTAACCTTTAAAAGGAAGTATGTAATCATTTCCCAGTTCTTTGAGACAGCCTTTAACACTGTTAGACATATAATAGATATTGAATAAATGATGTTAGATTGTTTTTTATCACCTAACTGAATTATAGAAACTTTCTTGGGAATACCTTTTGAGAATCACACTTAATTTTCCAACCAGTTAATAATCATCCATGATAGATAAAAATGTATTTGCTAAAATGAATTATACCCAAACCTGTTCTTTTTATCGTTATTCTATTATACTATAGATAGCATGAAAAGGGACTGGCATTATAAGGGATTCTTTGGAACACTGTTTCTGACAGTTCATTTCAAATTGCAGCCTATAGAGGAGTTACCAAAGCCACAGCGATTTCAGTAAATTGGTGCAATTTTAATGCCCATCTTGCCTGATTGTTTTTCAAGAAATCAATAACAAAACACAGTCCTTGACAAATGACTCTAAAGCTTAGTTACCATACTACAGCACAGTTCTCACAGGGTGCTTGTAAATCTGTGGATTCCGGGACTGAGACACCTAAAGTTTCAGAGTTGGAGAGTAAACGAGAATTGTTTAGCCCGGTTCTCAGTAGCTGAAGCTTCACATGCAAGGCCAAGGTATTCTTCTCGTAGATACCGCCAGATATCACGCACAAAAACCGTATCCCAGAAGTATTATCTAAATGGTTTCTTTGCTCTCCGATTTCTATTTGGTTTTGACCAATGATAAATACTAGAAAGAGACTGAAGAGTGGGATAAAAAGAGAGGCTCTCTACTTTCAGGGCTCTAGGCTGGCAGTGAATAATTTCCTCTGTTAAAATTTCCTCTCTTGACTGGTGGTTCTTATCTACAGCTGGATTGCTCTCAGGTTCTGCTAGTAACCCTCACCTTCTGTCCCCTTAAAATCGTAGGTAGTAATTACTTAACTCAGCTGCTAGCCCAGGGTGCTTCATCAATCCTTGGTAGTTTTCTTTAACTGTCCATATTCTCATATTCGTCCTTCTATTAAACGGTATTTAATAACCCCTTTTGAGCCTGCACTTATTTTCTTGCTGGGACCCTTGATACAATGATACCAGGAGGGGATCCAAGAGATTCTCAAAACGGGAATACGGGATCGGATTTTTCATATATTTGACAAATGCATGAATATTCTGGTGAGAATGGGACCCTGATAGCATATGACTTGCAATGACATCATGATTATACAATTTACAGTGATAGGGTATGCAAAGTAGTGCAAATGGAGTGTAAGATGTGAGAGTTGGAGTATCTTTGACAACTTAGAATGACAAGGAAGAATAAAGAAAAAGTGTGGCTTAAGATGCTACTTCTGAGAAAACTAGAGGCTACACAGAAAAATGGACAAAGTATATGCTTTTAAAGCCCAATTCAGGACAGGAGAGAAAAGAACTATTTACCAGTTGTAATGATTGTGGAACAATCTCTGGGTCTGAATATACAGGTTGTAAAGTTGCCAAATCCACTGTCTTCAATTCATCCTTTTTTTTTTTGGCAAAACTGCACAGCTTGTGGGATCTTAGTTCCCTGCAAGGGATTGAACCTGGGCCCTTGGCACTGAAAGCGAGGAGTCTCGACCACTGGACCACCAGGGAATTCCCCATCCAATTTTCCCATAGTGTAGGGAAAAGACTGAGACTCTGAGATATAGGATGGGAACACCTGATCCGATGTAGCCAAGGAAAAGGACTTGAGCATCTAAATCACACAGAACTTTCTTGCTAAAGAGAACATATTTCTACCTTCCCTCATGACCTCTAAGCACATACTGAGAGGTAGCTGCCAACATGGCTGGCACAAAAAACAAAGCCTGGCCCAAGAGGAGTTAGCCTACACAACAGAAAAATTACAAGATCTTGCCAATTTGAATCAGAAGAATCATGGGTACATGTATGATTTTTTTTTTTTTTAATTTGTCAACACGAATGCACTCACTTGAGATTTAAAGTAGTGGCTTGCATTAGCTTTCCAATCTCAATCCCATGATCAGGATAAAGCTCTTTTGATAGAACCACGGAAAAAACTGTTGAAAGTTCAGTTAGAGCAACAGCTAGGAGAAAACACCCTGTAAACACGTGGTTCGCACTAAAGGGTGTAGTACATGCTCTAGAGCAGTAAGTAACATAAGGTGAAGTCTCCCTTGTAGATGCATTACATGCAGCCGGGGATTAAAATATAGAAGTGAAAGTGGCTCTTGACACTATTTCACTTAATAATTCCCTTGAGAAATTTTTGCTTCCTGTCCCTTTTTCTTTTGGTTCAGTAAGTTGAGAAGCCTTGTACCCAAATGGGAAATTGCCTCAATGTGGGAATACAGCCATACAACATTCTCATCTTCATGTGGACTCCTCAGGCCATTAAACTGTGAGGCAGAAAAGAGAGTCACTATACTAGCCCAGGTTCTTAATAATGATTATACAACAGAAATTATTGGTAGGAGCAAAGGCTATATCTGAAACCACTGAATACACTGGGGAGCTCTTAACCCTATTCAAGCCTCTGTAAACCTTCCATTCAGTAAACACTTGTTTTGGAGTGTGTCATCTCTTTCTTTTAGGGGTCAGGAATTATATGATGATTAATGTAAGACTTACTGAAATGTGAGCTATCTAGGAATTATGATATCCAATAATTTTTCCATCCTTCGAAAACACAAGTCAGATTATTTCACTCCCTGAGCTAAAAGTATTCAAAGTTCCTACAAGGCCATGCATTATTTAGCTGCTGCTTCCTTCTCTGACGTCAATTCCTATCATCTCCACCCCCCACCCTTGCTCTTTCTGGTCTCATTACCCCTGTCTTGCAATTCTTGGAACATGCTAAGCTCATCTCTACCAAGGGCCTCAACCTAGAACATCTGCCCTTAGGGCTTCTCAGGACTTTCTACTTCACATCCCTTGGATAGCGCTTAAATTTCACATCTCAGGAAAGCTTTCATGGCTAAACTATATAAAATATGAGTGCTTCCCTCATTATGACCTATCCCCTCTTCCAGATTTATTTATGCCACAGCACTTATCATTCTGAAAGTTATGCGAGTTATTTATTGGGTGACTTCTTTATGGCCCATCTTCCCCAGGGGAGGAAAAAAAAAAAAAAACCTCTGAAATCAACAACTTTGTTTGCCTCCCTGACTTTTATACCTTGAACCTCTAGGACAGTGTCTGGCACTTCACAGACACTAAGTGTTATCATTATGAACATTTTACGGACCCTACAGTTTCATGAGACTTTCCTTATCTCTGTGTGTCTTGGCCCAGTACATTAATTCTTCTATAGCCTATTTCCTCATCTATAAAAATTGGAAAAATTAATATATTCCCTGGCTATCTGTGATGATGAACGTGAACGTGAATACATATTAAAAGTCCTGCTTTATAATTCTCAACTTCCTCTCTCCACTCCTAGTCCTTGAGCCGTGGTTAAACCACAGTATGCATCACTTCAGGCACGTTATCTAATCCACACTTTTTTTTATAAGTAGTCAGCACTGTTTTTGATATAAGTGCTGAATTGTGTTTAAGTCTAGTGTTTATGCTATGTAGAAATTCAAATATCCTATTAAAATTGCAAATGGAAGTTATAAAATATTCTCTGCCCTCCTCAGTCTATTTCTTCACTGCTTTGTTTTATATGATTTGCAGTCATAGATGTTCTTAGGGAAAAGTGTATTATATCTAACAGTGAATTGTTAAATTCTATTGTTCTTGGACAATGCTATAGTATATTGATTACTAAGGAATTAGGGTTAGACACACTGTAGATTCATAAACTTTCTGAGAGTAATTATAATACAACCATAACTCAGGTAACCATTGTAATCAATTATATTTTGATTACATATATAAATAGGATTAGTTAAGAAGAGTTTTAAAGGAAACTCTAATTTAAACAAGGCCTATATTTGCAATCACTTTAAACCAAAATGTTAAAACTATGTTATACCCTGGCCTACTAATTAGTGTAGATCGCTACACATATGAGGAAAACAACGGTTTGGAGATTAGACAAAAGTGACATTTGTTAAATGCCTATTATATATGTGCTGATGTCCAGCTCAATCTACATAATCACCTTCAAATCTCCACAAGAATCCGATGATGTAGATATTACTATCCACAATTGGAAGGAATAGGAACTGCATCGCAACCTTCTCAAGGGGCCAAATCTATAGGAAGAAGAGCATCTCTCTGACTCTGGAAACCAACTATATCTTCTTCTAAGCTGACTTCCAGACTCTCTCCACTACTGTTTCCACGTTAGACAAAGATGCCAGTGATTAATTCACTTGTTTTTGGAAGGAGAGCCTTGTGATCCTTTTTAGCACTCCTGTCTTCATTCTCACTGTGCATTCTCCCAGGAATACAGAGATATCTATCTTCACAGCATATATTAAGGCACTGATGTGGCAAGCCTTCCCTCACCTTCTTATTCTGCTATTCAACAAACTGTATAATGGATTTAGGCTGCATTGTCACTCTTCTTCATCAGCATCTGGTATCAAATCATGATATTTACTGGCAGAAAATCTCTTTACTTAATATCTGCTATTCAGTAAAGTTAATGTTTTCTATTTTATCAGGCATAAATTAGCATTGCATTATTGTACTATTTTCCTTTCAAAGTTTTCCTATTTTCTTTTCAATATAGAGAATGCTGTCTGAGTGCCTTATGAATGGATAATCATTATATGTAATATTTGCATGGTACTTTATGAGTCAGAAAACAGTTTTACCAGATTATCTCATGTTATTTCCACATATTACTGTTTACATTCAGGAAATACTTATTGAGAATTATAACATCTCTGCCCTTAAGGTTCTCAAACAAGGTGGGAAAAACAAAGAAAGTAGGAAAAAGCAATTGAATTATAGTGTGATTCAGGTTGTTAACACTGATTTCCATAGTAGCACAGAGGAGCTTGGGGTGGGAGAATTCAGGGAAATATTTCTAAAAAGAGCTTACACCTGTAGAGAACCTTGAAAAGTGACTGGGAATTACTTTAGGGAAAGATACAAGAAAAACATTTCTGGCAGACCTAGATCAAGCCAAAGTTTCAGAGACTGGAATTCAGGACAGTAAACTTTAAGACTACAGTTCTGGACCAGATAATCTGGGCTCATGGAACAGCTCTCACCCGTTATTAGTTGTATAAATTGGAGCAAATTACCTACCCCTCTGTGCCCTGGTTTACTAATCTGTCAAATGTGGATTATCATAGCACGAACCTCATAGAAATGTTATAAGGATTAAAAGGGTTAATGTTATCACAAGAAGTGTGCCCAACACACAAGTGAGGCCAAACAAACTGAAATGTCGGAGTCGAGCAGAGAAAGGTTTATTGCAAGGCCATGCAAGGAGATGGCTGGCTCATGCCCTAAAAGCCCCAAACTCCCTGAAGGGTTTTAGCAAAGCACTTTGAAAAGCCAGGTAAGGGAGGTGGGGTTGCGGGGTATGTGACCAGCTTGTGCACAATTCTCTGATTGGCTGATGGTGAGGTAGCAGGGTGGTGTCACAGGGGTTAACATTATCAGTCCTTAGGCTCCAAGAGGTCTGGGGCTATGTGCTCCCGGTCATCAAGTAGTTAACATGCTCCATTTGTTGGAGAGGGTTTTTTTTAACATCTGCAAAACAACTCAGGAAATGTGCATCAAATACTGGAGCTAAAGCAGAGGATATGGGGGAAGGCCCCCACAGGGTCCTGCTTGGTTACATTAACACACGTAAAACACATAAAAGACTTCTTTACACACAATAATCACTCAGTAAAGTTCAGTTTTGTGTTGTCATGAACGGATTGTGAGGAGACATTAAGGTAGCGGAGAGAGAGATGAGCCTCCAAGCATGGCAGACATTGCCTCCGCTTTACACATGTAGAAGCTAAAGCTCACAAAATCATAAGTAGAAGACATGTAATTCATTCTCTCTTCGATACCCTTAACTGCTACCTATACTACTTTCTTCTCAAACATAATACAGGAAGACATCTTTTTAACATGATGATTTTCTGAGGAGAAGCTACCTGTTAAACAGCACTTTAGTGCAAAAAGTCTTTTGTGGTAAAAACAATGCTTATAGTCTCCCTGGAATCTGCTTGACAATGAATACAAATGCAGTTCAGTCTCATCCCTAATCACTTCCTCTAGCAGTCATAGGCTTTTCTAGGCAGGATGTAAGCATCACCAAAATAATGCAAACATCCCAGAATTCTGTTCCCTTATAATGAGTACTGAAGCAAAGTTCTCCAATGGCAAGTTTCAGCTTCCCGAGTAACCCTTTAAAGATGGAAAGCACTGTTTATTCAGAGCTTCAACATGAACAAAAATGCATCCTTTTTTTTTTTTTGGCCATGCCACACAGCTTGTGGGATCTTAGTTCCCCGACCAGGGATCAAACCTGGGTCCATGGCAGTTGGACAGCTAGGGAATTCCCCAGAAATGCATTTTTTAATGCTGCCATTGACTCTCATTTTAAATCAGAGGAACTTTTGTTCTAGGCTTCCCACCTGATCTTATCTATCTATCTCTTCTCCTTATCTAATTTCCTCAGAGATAACCACTTTTAAAAATCTGGAGTTCTAAGGTGCATACAACTACTAAAAACATAATTGTGATATTATCCCAGTCAATATGAGGCTGTGGAAGAATTCCCCAATGCGAAAATTTCCAGAGTGCTTAGAAGGTAGTCAGGGCTACACCTGGCAAACAGAGAATACAAGTGTCATGTGTGTCATTCAATATGGCTCCTGTTTTTTTAAGGTCGGTCACCGAGGGCTACTGTGAGAGTACTGAACCTCCACATCTTGAATGGAGATCAAATAAGAATAGAAAATCAAATAAGCTGCATGGTATCGTGGTGAAACAAACTAATTCCTTACTGTTAACTGAAAACAAAGGGCATGGTTATAAGTACACAGACAAGATAAGATTCTGCAACATAAAGATAAGGAGACTATCTTCAAACATCAGTAGCCACAGGTCATCTTAAAGCTTAAATAGCAGTATGGCAACACACAGTTATTTGGCTGGACTAGATGAAGACCATTGCAACTGTTCCATGTTTTCTCTTCTGTAGAAGAATTTGAGACATCTAGGCCTGTAGATGTGACCACCAATTTTTCTCTGTATGGGTCTTCATTCTTCACAGGGAAAATAATTTAATTCATTTCATGTTTAGTGAGTACTTAGAACATGTGTACCATTGTGGAGCAACATTGTGCCATACTACAAAGATGACTAAGACAGTTACCTCCCTGTAGGAACCCCAGATGTGAAGGTATGTGTATGTGCACATGCAAAACTAAAGATCCCTCATGCTGTAACTAAAGATCCCACATGCAGCAATGAAGATCCCGACTGCTGCAACTAAGACCCGGCGCAGCCAAAAAAATACATACATATATATATAAAAAAAGAATGCATACTGTGACTCATTTTAGAGAACAACTTCAGTTTTTCTTTTTCTTTACGAAAACCCAAACCCAAAAACACAGCAACATAGTATTTGGTTTTGCCAAACTATCTTTTTCTTTTTTTAAGGTCTCCATCTTTGGTAATGCCAAGAAGCCACCATGAAAATAGGTTTATTTTATTTTATTTTATTTTTTTGATTTTAAGGGGCTTCTTTTTTTTTAAGATCTTTATTAGAGTATAATTGCTTCACAATATTGCTTTAGTTTCTGTTGTACACTAAAGTGAATCAGCCATATGCATACATATGTCCCCATATCCCCTCCCTCTTGAGCTTCCCTCCCACCCTCACTATCCCACCCATCTAGGTCATTGCAAAGCACCGAGCTGATCTCCCTGTGCTATGCTGCTGCTCCCCATTAGCTATCTATTTTACATTTGGTAGTGTATATATGTTGATGCTACTCTCACTTCGCTCCAGCTTCCCCCCACTCCCAACCCCATGTCCTCAAGTCCATTCTCTATGTCTACATCTTTATTCCTGCCCTGCAACTAGGTTCATCAGAACCTTTTTTTTTTTTTAGATTCCATATATATGTGTTAGCGTACATTATTTGTTTTTCTCTTTCTGACTTACTTCACTTTGTATGACAGACTCTGGGTCCATCCACTTCACTACAAATAACTGAATTTCATTTCTTTTTATGGCTGAGTAATATTCCATTGTATATATGTGCCACATCTTCTTTATCCATTCATCTGTCGATGGACACTTAGGTTGGTTCCAGGTCCTGGCTATTGTAAATAGTGCTGCAATGAACATTGTGGTACATGTTTCTTTCTGAATTATGGTTTTCTCAGGGTATATGCCCAGTAGTGGGATTCCTGGGTCATATGGTAATTCTATGTTTAGTTTTTTAAGGAACCTCCATATTGTTTTCCATAGTGGCTGTATCAATTTACACTCCCACCAACAGTGCAGGAGGGTTCCCTTCACACCACACCCTTTCCAGCATTTATTGTTTCTAGATTTTTGAATTTTTATTTTTTTGCTGTACGCGGGCCTCCCACTGTTGCGGCCTCTCCCATTGAGGAGCACAGGCTCCGGACACACAGGCTCAGCAGCCATGGCTCACGGGCCTAGCCACTCCGTGGCACGTGGGATCCTCCCAGACCAGGGCACGAACCTGCGTCCCCTGCATCGGCAGGCGGACTCTCAACCACTGCGCCACCAGGGAAGCCCTAGATTTTTTAATAATGGCCTTTCTGACCAGTGTGAGGTGATACCTTATTGCAGTTTTAATTTGCATTTCTCTACTAATTAGTGATGTTGAGCATCTTATCATGTGCCTCTTGGCTATCTGTATGTCTTCTTTGGTGAAATGTCTATTTAGGTCTTCTGCCTAATTTTTAATTGGATTGTTTGTTTTTTTTGATATTGAGCTCCATGAGCTGTTTGTATATTTTGGAGATTAATCCTTTGTCGGTTCTTTCATTTGCAAATATTGTCTCCCATTCTGAGGGTTGTCTTTTTGTCTTGTTTATGGTTACCTTTGCTGTGCAAAAGCTTTTAAGTTTCGTTAAGTCCCATTTGTTTATTTTTTTTCCGTTATTCTAGGAGGTGGGTCAAAAAATATCTTGCTGTGGTTTATGTCAAAGAGTGTTTTTCCTATGTTTTCCTCTAAGAGTTTTATAGTGTCTGGTCTTAAATTTAGGTCTTTAATCCAATTTGAGTTTATTTTTGTGTACAGTGTTAGGGAGTGTTCTCATTTCATTCTTTTACATGTAGCTGCCCAGTTTTCCGAGCACCACTTATTAAAGAGACAGTCTTTTCTCCACTGTATGTCCTTGCCTCCTTTGTCATAAATTAGGTGACCATATGTGCATAGGTTTATCTCTGGGCATTCTATCCTGTATCATTGATCTATATTTCTGTTTTTGTGTCCGTACCATACTGTCTTGATTACTGTAGCTTTGTGGTATAGTTTGAAGTCTGGGAGCCTGATTCCTCCAGCTCCGTTTTTCTTTCTCAAGCTTGCTTTGGTTATTCGGGGTCTTTTGTGTTTCCATACAAATTGTAAAATTTTTTGTTCTAATTTTGTGAAGAATGCCATTGGTAGCTTGACAGGGATTGCACTGAATCTGTAGATTACTTTGGGTAGTATAGTCAGTTTCACAATATTGATTCTTCCAATCCAAGAACGTGGTATATTTTTCCATCTGTTTATGTCATCTTTGATTTCTTTCATCAGGGTTTTATAATTTTCTGAGTACAAGTCTTTCACCTCCTTAGGCAGCTTTATTCCTAGGTATTTTATTCTTTTTGTTGCGATGGTAAATGGGATTGTTTCCTTAATTTCTCTTTCTGTTTTTTCATTGTTGGTGTACAGGAATGCAAGAGATCTCTGTGTGTTAATTTTGTATGCTGCAACCTTACCAAATTCATTGATTAGTTCTAGTAGTTTTCTGGAGGCATATTTAGGATTATCTATATACAGTATCATGTCATCTGCAAACAATGGCAATTTTACTTCTTTCCCAATTTGTATTCCTTTCATTTATTTTTCTTCTCTGATTGCCATGGCTAGGGCTTCCAAAACTATGTTGAATAGCAGTGGCAAGAGTGGACATCCTTGTCTTGTTCCTGATCTTAGTGGAAATGCTTTCAGTTTTTCACCATTGAGTATGATGCTTGCTGTGGGTTTGTCATATGTGGCTTTTATTATGTTGAGGTAGGTTCTTTCTATGCCCATTTTCTGCAGAGTTTTTATCATAAATGGTGTTGAATTTTGTCAAAAGCTTCTTCTGCATCTATTGAGATGATCATATGGTTTTTATTCCTTAATTTATTAAAATTATGTGTCACATTGATTGATTTGCATATATTGATGAATCCTTGCATCCCTGAGATAAATCCCACTTGATCATGGTGTATAATCCTTTTAATGTGTTGTTGGATTCTGTTTGCCAGTATTTTGTTCAGGATTTTTGCATCTATGTTGATCAGTGACATTGGTCTATAATTTTCTTTTTTTGTGATATCTTTTTCTGGTTTTGGTATCAGGGTGATGGTGGCTTCGTAGAATAAATTTGGAAGTGTTCCTTCCTCTGCAATTTTTTAGAAGACTTTGGGAAGGATCAGTGTTAGCTCTTCTCTAAATGTTTGATAGAATTCACCTGTGAAGCCATCTGGTCCTGGACTTTTGTTTGTTGGAAGATTTTTTTTTTTTTTTTTTTTGCGGTACGCGGGCCTTTCCCTGTTGTGGCCTCTCCCATTGTGGAGCACAGGCTCAGCAGCCATGGCTCACGGGCCTAGCCGCTCCGTGGCATGTGGGATCTTCCTGGACCGGGGCACAAACCCGTGTCCCCTGCATCGGCAGGCAGACTCTCAACCACTGCACCACCAGGGAAGCCCCTGTTGGAAGATTTTTAATTACGGTTTCAATTTCATTACTTGTGATAGGTTTGTTTATATTTTCTAATTCTTCCTGGTTCAGTCTTGGAAAATTGTACCTTTCCAAAAATTTGTCCATTTCTTCGTGGTTGTCCATTTTATTGGCATGTAGTTGCTTGCAGTAGTTTCTTATAATCTTTTGTATTTCTGCAGTGTCAGTTGTGATTTCTCCTTTTTTTATTTCCAATTTTATTGATTTGCATCCTCTCCCTTTTTCTCTTGATGAGTCTGGCTGAGGGTTTATCAATTTTGTTTATCTTCTCAAAGAACCAGCTTTTAGTTTCATTGATCTTTGCTATTGTTTTCTTCATTTCTATTTCATTTATTTCTGCTCTGATCTTTATGCTTTCTTTCCTTCTACTGACTTTGGGTTTTCTTTGTCCATCTTTCTCTAGTTGTTTTTAGTGTAGGGTTAGATTGCTTATTTGAGATTTTTCTTGTTTCTTGAGGTGAGATTGAATTGTTATAAACTTCCCTCTTAGAATTGCTTTTGCTGTGTCCCATAGGTTTTGGGTTGTCGTGTTTCCATTGTCAATTGTTTCTTTTTTTTTTTTTTTTTTTTCTTCTTTGATTTCTTCAGTGATCTCTTGGTTATTTAGTAGCACACTGATCAGCCTCTGTGTATTTGTGTTTTTTACAGTATTTTTCCTGTAATTGATTTCCAATCTCATAGCATTGTGCTCAGAAAAGATGCTTGATACGATTTCAATTTTTAAAAATTTTCCAAGGCTTAATTTGTGACCCAAGATGTGATCCATCTTGGAGAATGTTCTGTGTGCACTTGAGAAGAAAGTGTATTCTGCCACTTTTGAGTGGAATGTTCTATAGGTTTATTTTTTGAGATAGACATAGAAGTGATATATCTCCTTCTATAAACAGACCTGAGGCAGATGCTGATTGTTGCTAGGTTTCCTTCTGAGAGGTCCATCTGGGCTGCCTCCTGTATTGGATTAGTAATGGAAACAAATCACTGACATACTGAATGTCAGGGTTTGGATTCCAAAGCTTTATCATTTCTTGTCTTTCACAAGCTGTTTTATTACTTATGTCTTGACACTTATTGCAATAGTATTTTGTGAACAAGTCATGATATTATTCAGTAATCTGACTTGTTTTTAGTGTTTGCCACAAACATTTTTATCTGCATTGGATGGGATTATACACGAGGTGTGGAAATGCATCTGTCCTGAAAGAAGGCTCAATCTTTCAGTACTAAATATGAGGCTTCCTGTGTTACACTAAACTGAAAACATTTATTTATCTTTTTGCATTTATTCAATGAGTGATAAAGAAAGGAATGTTTCCAGATTCTTTCACTTCTGAAGCTTTTCTAGATGGTATGTTCTGAATCAACCTGAAGAGCCTAATATCTTTCAAATCCATTCTGTCCTCATTTCAAATCATGATTAGTAACAGTGAATATTACGCAAATATTTAAAGTCAAATTCTCTTCTCACATTTTCAACAATCTCTGAAAATACTTGCCAAGGTAAGACTGATAACTACTAAGATACAGAGGTAATATATTTCCTTCCCTAATGCTGCATTAGATTTATTTCTTTTTTCTCTCCCTTTTTCTCTCCATCAATCTAAAATTTAAATGACTTTCAGGGTCATCTCAGGTTCTACCTCCTGCAGGGTACTTTGCAGCAGAAACAATGTGATTTAAAAATTGGCTCAGACGGCTTCCCTGGTGGCGCAGTGGTTGAGAGTCCGCCTGCCGATGCCGGGGACACGGGTTCGTGCTCCGGTCTGGGAAGATCCCACATGCCGCGGAGCGGCTGCGTCCGTGAGCCACGGCCGCCGAGCCTGTGCATCCGAAGCCTGGGCTCCACAACGGGAGAGGCCACAACAGTGAGAGGCCCGTGTATCGCAAAAAAAAAAAAAATTGGCTCAGAGGTTCCTTTGTTCTAACTCATGCAATTAACCTCAGGAGTCAGACAGATCTGTACTGAAATCTTGACTTCATTTATCACTAGCTGTGTGATGTGAGCAAGTTACTCAACTTCTCTTGTCTCACCTGAAATGTTGACCCTCAGAAGCTTTCTGATAAGGTTTTATGAGACTTTTATGCAAAGCATATAGGACAGTGTGTATCCTGTTTACTAACTGCTCAATATACCTTAGGGGTCACCATTATTATTATCACTATCACTATTCTTAAATTCTAACTCTATCTCTTATTATTTCTACCACTCTTTGGTTATTCCTTGCATTGTTTAATTCTCTGTACATGCCTGTCTTTTCTCTTCAACAAAAGTATAACACCTTTGATAACAGGAACTGGATTTTTATATTGTTACATGTGATGAATATAGAAAAAATAATATAAACAAGTAAAAGTCTGAGAAGTCACTAGGAGAAGAGGCTTCAAATGAATATAAAAGTTTCTCTTCGTTTAAGACAAGAAATTTGCAAGTGCATGTGCATCCACCTGTATATCTGAGAGAGAGAGAGCTAAAGGCAGGCAGTGGGATACAGCAACTGTTGAATTATTCTCCCTGGCTAAATGGATGTTATGACAGAGAAAAACAATCTGTACTGTAGGGGACAGTTTAAGGAAAGAGAAATAAATATATTCATGATAAATTTTAAAGATGGGTGCTGATGATGTTGACAAAATAGACTGAGGCCAAAATATGTGGTTGTAGTCGGGTGTGTTGTGGTGGACTGAAATGAGATGGTCACTGAATGCTTCAAAGAAGATCATTCACAATTCAGTTTGGGACTACAGGCTAATTTCTGAGTGGATATTCAATCTGTCCATTACCATTGTGGAAATATCAATTAATTTTAATATGATAGGTATGAACCTGAAACACAGAGCCATCACTTATTAGCTGTATCATCTTCATTTAATTATTTAACTTTCTGAAATCTTATTTTTCTTAACTCTACATTAAGCCAGGTATATTACTTACCTCCTATGATTTCGGTGAGGATGAAATAAAATTCAGGATTTGAAAGTATTTTTTAAAACTAATATACAGGCTTTCAACATGTTTATAGCATTGTTATTATCTTTTGGTGCTGTCAATGCTGTTATTAAAAGACAACCCACAGGGCTTCCCTGGTGGCACAGTGGTTGAGAGTCTGCCTGCCGATGCAGGGGACACAGGTTCCTGCCCCGGTCCAGGAAGATCCTACATGCCGCGGAGCAGCTGGGCCTGTTAGCCATGGCCGCTGAGCCTGCGCGTCCGGAGCCTGTGCTCCGCAATGGGAGAGGCCACAACAGTAAGAGGCCCGTGTACCGCAAAAAAAAAAAAAAAAGACAACCCATAGAATGGGAGAAAATATTTGCAAACGATATGACTGACAAGGGATTAATCTCCAAAATTTACAAATAGCTCATGTAGCTCAATTAAAAAGAAAAAAAAAAAAACCAACCCAATCAAAAAATGGGCAGAAGACCTAAACAGACATTTCTACAAAGAAGACATACAGATGGCCAAGAGGCACATGAAAAACTGCTCAACATCACTGATTATTAGAGAAATGCAAATCAAACCTACAATGAGATATCACCTCACACCAGTCAGAATGTCCATCACCAAAAAGTCTACAAACAATAAATGCTGGAGAGGGTATGGAGAAAAGGCAACACTCCTGCACTGTAGGTGGGAATGTAAATTGATACAGCCACTATGAAGAACAGCATGGAGGTTCCTTAAAAAACTAAAAATAGAGCCACCGTATGATCCAGCAATCCCATTCCTGGGGATATATCCAGAGAAAAACATGGTTTGAAAGGTTACATTCATCCCAATGTTCATTGCAGCACTGTTTACAATAGCCAGAACATGGAAGAAACCTAAATGTCCATCGACAGATGAATGGATAAAGAAGATGTAGTACATACATACAATGCAATATTACTCAGCCATAAAAAGAATGAAACAATCTCATTTGCAGCAACATGGAAGGGATCAAAGATTATCGTACTAAGTGAAGTAAGTCAGACAGAGAAAGACAAATCTGATATGATATTGCTTATATGCAGAATCTCAAAAAAATGATACAAATGAACTTATTTACAAAACAGAAACAGACTCACAGACTTAGAAAACAAACTTACGTTTACCAAAGGAGAAAAGTGGCGGGGGGGGGGGGGTAGGAATAAATTGGAGTTTGGGATTGACATATACACACGACTATAGTTAAAATATATAACAAACAGAGACTTACTGTACAGCACAGGGAACTCTGCTCAATATTCTGTAATAACCTAAACATGAAAAGAACTTGTAAAAGAAGAGATATGTATATGTATAACTGAATCACTTTGCTGTACACCTGAAACTAACACAACATTATAAATCAATTACAGACCAATATAAAATAAAAATTTTAAAAAAGACCCTTATAATTAATCTGAGAATGAGTTAAAAGATATGTTGGAGAGGATAGTAAATGGAGACAGAAAATCTGAAAGGACACTGTTGGAGCTTTGTAAATGTGAAGAAATAACAGCATTGATTGAGTTATTGAACCTTGAAGTAGCTAGCTTGCAATTACAATACACTCCAACCATATGCCCCGGAGATCAAAGGGTCTGAAAGACACTAGTCTCATTTATTATTAGCATATCTAAATCAAAAATCTACTTCTAAGAAACCAGTTAATATTTCCAGAGTGTTTAGTATAATATCAATCCGAAAACTTTGCAAGTAGTTAAACAAACGCAAATTAATACAGGAGTATTAATTTAGTTCTTACTCTATTCAACAAATATTTATTGAACACTTGGTCTAGTTACTCTTTGCCAAGCTCTGATAGGTTCTGCAGTAAAATATACAGCAAATGTCACTATCCTTGATCATAAAAAACCTAGAATGTATTGGAAAATACACATATTAAATAGCTATGCAAGTACAAAAATTCAAACTATGATAAGTTACAGAAGGAAAAGATACAGTGTGTTAAGAAAGCATATGGCATTCATGGCATAAACATGACATGAATGGGAGGCCTGTTGAGATATGAAGGATGAATAGGAGATGACTAGATGAAGAAGGCAGAGAGAACAGCCTGTTGAGTCATGGTCTAGAAAGGAAAAGGATGTGTTCAAGGAATTTAAAGAAGGTCATTGGAGCAGTAAAGAAAGTAGACAGTCATATAGTGGAATAATAGTGGAATTATGGAATAATTATACTCTTGCATTGCAAAAGGAAAAAGGAACAGATGTGAACCAACTCCTTTCTTTCTCTTTTTCTCTGAAGATTGTTCTGAAGAAGTGCACCATTTCCTATGCTCCTCCATGCTACAAATTTCACAAGACAGCTTTCAATGTGTTTGACCTGCCATTATATAACAGCACATTATGAAGTGGTTAAGCCTAATTTTGGAATAAAAATATTTGTAAACTCACTTGGCTAACAGATCCAAGCCATCCATGAAAATCTAGGCATTAGCAATAATAAAGGTGATACTGTAATTTCTTTTCTATTTACCTAGTCTCTCTCCAAATTGTTTTGAATCTCAGCTGAAGAAAAAAAGTGGTGTTATGTATCGATCACTCAAATTAAAATATAGATATAAATCAGACCCAGTGCATGTTGGATCTTTTAGGCCATGGTAGAAATGTCAGTCAATTATATTTGTAATGAAAACTGTTGAAGGTTTGTAAGAAAAAAAATGACATGATAAGTTGTACAAATATTAATGTTTCCTCTGGCTGATCTGTGGAGAACAGTTTCAGGACAAAACAGAATCAGTAACATTATGGGGTTATTAAAACAATTTGGTAAGATATATTTGAAGATATGTAAGAAGATAAGGGGAAGGCGGTGGAGTAGAAGGACATGCCCTCACTCCCTCTTGCGAGAGAGCTATAATCACAACTAACTGCTGAACGATCATTGACAGGAAGACACTGGAACTCACCAAAAAAGATACCCGATATCCAAAGACAAAGGAGAAGCCACAATGAGATTGTAGGAGGGGCGCAATCACAATAAAATAAAATCCCGTAACTGCTGGGTGGGTGACTCACAAACCAGAGAACACTTATACCACAGAAGCCCACCCACTGGAGTGAAGGTTCTGAGCACCACGTCAGGCTTCCCAACCTGGGGCTCTGGCAATGGGAGGAGGAATCCCTAGACAATCAGACATTGAAGGCTAGAGGGATTTGACTGCACGACTTTGACAGGACTAGGAGAAACAGAGACTCCACTCTTGGAGGGCACACATAAAGTAGTGTGTGCATCGGGACCCAGGGGAAGGAGAAGTGATCCCATAGGAGACTGAAACAGACCTACCTGCTAGTGTTGGAGGGTCTCCTGCAGAGGCGGCAGTGGCTGTGTTTCACAGTGAGGACAAGGACACTGGCAGCAGAAGTTCTGTGAAGCACTCCTTGGCATGAGCCCTCCCAGAGTCTGCCACTAGCCCCACCAAAGAGCCTGCACAGGCTCCAGTGTTGGGTCGCCTCAGGCCAAACAACCAACAGGGAGGGAACCCAGCCTCACCCATGAGCAGAGAAGCAGATTAAAGTTTTACTGAACTCTGCCCACCAGAGCAACAGCCAGCTCTACCCACCACCAGCCCCTCCCATCAGGAAACATGCACAAGCCTATTAGATAGCCTCATCCACCAGTGGGCAGACAGCAGAAGCAAGAAGAACTACAATCCTGCAGCCTGTGGAACTAAAACCACATTCACAGAAAAATAGATGAGATGAAAAGGCAGAGGACTACATACCAGATGAAGGAACAAGATAAAACCCCAGAAAAACAACAAAATGAAGTGGAGATAGGCAACTTTCCAGAAAAAGAATTCAGAATAATGATAGTGAAATTATCCAGGACCTCAGAAAAAGAATGGAGGCAAAGATCGAGAAGGTGCAAGAAATGTTTAACAAAGACTTAGAAGAATTAGAGAACAAACAAACAGAGATGAACAATACAATAACTGAAATGAAAAATATACTAGAAGGAATCAATAGCAGAATAACTGAGGCAGAAGAATGGATAAGTGACCTGGAAGACAAAATGGTGGAATTCACTGCTGTGGAACAGAATAAAGAAAAAAAAAAAGAAAAGAAATGAAGACAGCCTATGAGACCTCTGAGACAACATTAAACGCAACAACATTCACATTATATGGGTTCCAGAAGGAGAAGAGAGAAAGAAAGTACTCAAGAAAATATCTGAAGGGATTATAGTCGAAAACTTCGCTAACATGGGAAAGAAAATAACCACCCAAGTCCAGGAAGCGCAGAGAGTCCCATACAGGATAAACCCAAGGAGAAACACACCAAGACACAAAGTAATCAAATTGGCAAAAATTAAAGACAAAGAAAAATTATTGAAAGCAGCAAGGGAAAAACGACAAATAACATACAAGGGAACTCCCATAAGGTTAACAGCTGATTTCTCAGCAGAAATTCTACAAGCCAGAAGGGAGTGCCATGACATATTTAAAGTGATGAAAGGAAAGACCCTACAACAAAGATCACTCTACCTGGCAAGGATCTCATTCAGATTCCATGGAGAAATCAAAAGCTTTACAAACAAGCGAAAGCTAAGAGAATTCAGCACCACCAAACCAGCTCTACAACAAATGCTAAAGGAACTTCTCTAAGTGGGAAACACAAGAGAAGAAAAGTACCTACAAAAACAAACCCAAAACAATTTAAAAAATGGTCATAGGAACATACATATCAATAATTACCTTAAATGTGAATGAATTAAATGCTCCAACCAAAAGACACAAGCTCGCTGAATGGATACAAACACAAGACCCATATATATGCTGTCTACAAGAGACCCACTTCAAACCTAGGGACACATACAGATGAAAGTGAGGGGATGGAAAAAGATATTCCATGCAAATGGAAATCAAAAGAAAGCTGGAGTAGCAATACTCATATCAGATATAATAGACTTTAAAATAAAGAATGTTACAAGAGACAAGGAAGGACACTACATAATGATCAAGGGATTAATCCAAGTAGACTATATAACAATTATAAATATATATGTACCCAAAATAGGAGCACCTCAATACATAAGGCAACTGCTAACAGCTATAAAAGAGGAAATTGATGGTAACACAATAGTGGGGGATATAACACCTCACTTACACCAATGGACAGATCATCCAAACAGAAAATTAATATGGAAACACAAACTTTAAATGACACAATAGTCTTGATAGATTTAATTGATATTTATAGGACATTCCATCCAAAAACAGCAGATTACACTTTCTTCTCAAGTGCACATAGAACATTCTCCAGGATAGATCACATCTTGGGTCATAAATTAAGCCTCAGTAAATTTGAGAAAACTAAAATCATATCAAGCATCTTTTATGACTGCAATGCTATGAGATTAGAAATCAATTACAGGGAAAAAAACATAAGAAACAAAACCACATGGAGGCTAAACAATACTTACTAAGTAACCAAGAGATCACTGAGGAAATCAAAAAATACCTAGAGACAAATGACAATGAAAACATGATGATCCAAAATCTATGGGATGCAGCAAAAGCAGTTCTAAGAGGGAAGTTTATAGCAATACAATCCTACCTCAAGAAACAGCAAACATCTCAAATAAAAAATCTAACCCTACACCTAAAGGAACTAGAGAAAGAAGAACAAACAAAACCTAACGTTAGCAAAAGGAAAGAAATCATAAAGATCAGAGCAGAAATAAATGAAATAGAAACAAAGAAAGCAATAACAAAGATCAATAAAACTAAAAGCTGGTTCTTTGAGAAGATAAACAAAATTGATAAACCATTAGCCAGACTCATCAAGAAAATGAGGGAGAGGACTCAAATCAATAAAATGAGAAATGAAAAAGAAGTTACAACAGACACCACAGAACTATAAAGCATCCTAACAGACTACTACAAGCAACTCTATGCCAATAAAATGGAAAACCTGGAAGAAATGGACAAATCCTTAGAAAGGTATAGCCTTCCAAGACTGAACCATGTGATTAAAAATCTTCCAACAAACGGAAGTCCAGGAGCAAATGGCTTCACAGGTGAATTCTATCATACATTTAGAGAAGAGCTAACACCCATCCTTCTCAAACTCTTCCAAAAAATTGCAGAAGAAGGAACACTCCCAAAATCATTTTACAAGGCCACCTTCACCCTGATACCAAAACCAGACAAAGATACTACAAAAAAAGAAAACGACAGACCAATATCACTGATGAATATAGATGCAAAAATCCCCAGCAAAATACTAGCAAACAGAATCCAACAACACATTAAAAGGATCATACACCATGATCAAGTGGGATTTATCCCAGGGATGCAGGGATTCTTCAATATATGCAAGTCAATAAATGTGATACACCATATTAACAAACTGAAGAATAAAAACCATATGATGATCTCAATAGATGCAGAAAAAGCTTTTGACTAAATTCAACACCCATTTATTATAAAAGCTCTCCAGAAAGTGGGCAGAGAGGGAACCTACCTGAACATAATAAAGACCATATACAACAAACCCACAGCAAACATCATTCTCAGTAGTGAAAAACTGAAAGCATATCCTCTAAGATCAGAAAAAAGACAAGGATGTCCACTCTCACCACTATTATTCAACATAGTTTTGGAAGTCCTACCCATGGCAATCAGAGAAGAAAAAAATAAATAAAAGGAATACAAATTGGAAAAGAAGAAGTAAAACTGTCACCGTCTGCAGATGACATGATACTATACATAGAGAATCCTAAAGATGCCACCAGAAAACTACCAGAGATAATCAATGAATTTGCTAAGTTGCAGGATACAAAAGTAATGCACAGAAATCTCTTGCATTCCTATACAGTAATGATGAAAACTCTGAAAGAGAAATTAAGGATACAATCCCTTTCACCACTGCAACAAAAAGAATAAAATATGTAGGAATAAACCTACCTAGGGAGACAAAAGACCTGTATGCAGAAACTATAAGACACTGATGAAAGACATTAAAGATGATACAAACAGATGGAGAGATACACCATGTTCTTGGATTTGAAGACTGAATATTTTGAAAATGACTATACTACCCAAAGCAATCTACAGATTCGATGCAATCCCTATCAAATTACCAATGGCAATTTTTACGGAACTAGAACAAAAAATCTTAAAATTTGTATGGAGACACAAAAGACCCCAAAAAGCCAAAGTGGTCTTGAGGGAAAAAAACGGAGCTGGAGGAATAAGGCTCCCTGACTTCAGACTATACTACAAAGCTACAGTAGTCATGACAATATGGTACTGGCACAAAAACAGAAACATAGAGCAATGGAACAGGACAGAAAGCCCAGAGATAAACCCACGTACCTATGGTCAACTAATCTATGACAAAGGAGGCAAGGATATACAATGGAGAAAAGACAGTCTCTTCAATAAGTGGTGCTGGGAAAACTGGACAGCTACATACAAAAGTATGAATTTAGAACACTCCCTAACACCATACATAAAAATAAACTCAAAATGGATTTGAGATCTAAATGTAAGACCGGACACTATAAAAGTCTTAGAGGAAAACATAGGAAGAACACTCTTTGACATATATCACAGCAAGATCTTTTTTGATCCATCTCCTAGAGTAATGGAAATAAAAACAAAATTAACAAATGGGACCTTATGAAACTTAAAAGCTTTTGCACAGCAAAGGAAACTACAAACAAGACGAAAAGACAACCCTCAGAATGGGAGGGGTTTCCCTGGTGGCACAGTGGTTGAGGGTCCGGCTGCCGATGCAGGGGACACAGGTTCGTGCCCTGGTCTGGGAAGATCCCACATGCCGCGGAGCGGCTGAACCTGTGAGCCATGGCTGCTGAGCCTGCACGTCTGGAGCCTTTGCTCCGCAACGGGAGAGGCCACAACAGTGAGAGGCCCACATACCGCAGAAAAAAAAAAAAAAAAAGAATGGTTGAAAATATTTGCAAACGAATCAACAGACAAAGGATTAATCTCCAAAATATATAAACAGCTCATGCAGCACAATATTAAAAAAACAAACAACCCAGTCCAAAAATGGGCAGAAGACCTAAATAGACATTTCTCCAAAGAAGATATACTGATGGCCAAGAAGCACATAAAAAGCTGCTCAACATCACTAATTATTAGAGAAATGCAAATCCAACCTACAATGAGGTATCATCTCACAACAGTTAGAATGGGCATCATCAGAAAATCTACAAACAACAAATGCTGGAGAGGGTGTGGAGAAAAGGGAACCCTCTTGCACTGTTGGTGGGAATGTAAATTGATACAGCCACTATGGAGAACAGTATGGAGGTTCCTTAGAAAAACTAAAAATAGAATTACCATATGACCCAGCAATCCCACTACTGGGCATATAGCCAGAGAAAACCCTAATTTAAAAAGACACATGCACCCCAATGTTCATTGCAGCATCATTTACAATAGCCAGGACATGGAAGCAACCTAAATGCCCATTGACAGAAGAATGAGTAAAGAAGATGTGGCACATATATACAATGGAATATTACTCAGCCATAAAAAGGAATGAAATTGGGTCATTTGTAGAGACGTGGATGGATCTAGAGACTGTCATACAGAGTGAAGTAAGTCAGAGAGAAAAACAACTATCGTATATTAACACATATATGTGGAACCTAGAAAAATGGTACAGATCAACTGGTTTGCAGGGCAGAAATTGAGACACAGATGTAGAGAACAAATGTATGGACACTTAGTGGAGAAAGCGGTGGCGGGTGGTGGTGGTGGGATGAATTGGGAGATTGGGATTGACATGTATACACTAATAGGTATAAAATGGGTAACTAATGAGAACCTACTCTATAATAAAATAAATAAAATAAAATTTTTAAAAAAAGAAGAAATATAAGAACAATAATATTCTATGATTTAAGATTAAATATATATATTATATATATATACATATATATATATAAATATATATATAAGAGTTGCCTGTAACTATCATGTTTACCCATAAGGCATTTTAAATCCAGGTGAATAAGGTTTGGCATATGGAAGTTTTTCAGTAGATATTGATAAATACAGAAATGACAGTTGACTATCTGCTGGGCAAACAGCATATACAAGTCATGAAATGGTTAATTTTAAAACACTTTTGAAAATATATTAATATCTTTTTCATTTTTGATTCTTCATTCTATAGGATCATCCTCGTTTCAGACAAAATGCTACATAGCCTTTGGTTCCAAATTATTAATGCAACATTGCATGAATAAATAAGGAATTTAAGTTTAAAAAGTTACTTTCAAGATGAAAAAGATCATTAAAAATATGATAGTCCTGAAATTACAGTATTATTGAATGAGTCAAGTTATTTCCTAAATTTCAAAAGTTCTTTATCAAGAGCGTTTAAATGATAGAATTTTACTATAAAGAATAGTGTAGAGCAGGCGGTAGAAGTTGGTAGAAGGAAAATTCCCATCAGACAGGGAAAGGAAGGAGAGGAATTAGAAAGCTATCATGGGAAGGAGGGGGTAAATCTGAATGTGAGAATGCTGACAGCTTGAGACTATATCTAATATTTTCATCACTTCAACTTCTGTTAAAAGAGGGTTAAGATTTTCAACACCCAAATAAAATTGCTAGATGTGTTGAAAGAATCACAGAACATCCAGATACTGCACTTCCTTTCTGTTACTGGTGTGAACTGAACTGTTGGGTTCTTTTTGATAGAGATCAGTGACTTCTCATTTTTCTATCCCCACAGCATCACTACCATGTGGTATGTTTTGATGAGATTTAAACCTCTGCCTGAATTTTGTTGCACACGGAGACATTTAACAGCAAGAGGGTACACATACATACACAGATATATACACAAGAGTTCCACATCCTCTTCCTGTAAAAGAGGTGACGTCTCAGTTCTTGTTCTCACAGAAATCGAAAAGTCTGTTGAAAGGTTCCTCTTAGGTAGATGTAATGATATTACACTGGCAAGTTTAGCAAATGTTCTGGTCCAATCAGGGAAGAATCATCTCTTAGGTATAGGGACCTGGGACCAAATCTGAGCCCAAAGCTTGGAGCTGTACTCTGATAGTAAGGCAGTTAAGGACGTCAGAGTTTTACTAGGGCAAAATAATCCGCATATCTTGACTACCAGCATTTTCCCTAAGAAAACATTATTTCTAATGTCACTTAGTAATTAAAGAATAGTCAAGTGAGGATCATATAGTCCTAATTGAAGCACTTTAACTATTTCATTTTAGAGAATATATGACTGATTAAACAGCTTCAGATACTAACTGCCCTGAAGAACAGATTGGAACTAACACACACATATACATCACAGTGCTTATACTAAAGTGTTTGAAAGTAAATCAGAGACAGTATAATAACCGAGACCATTGTGTCGATTTGCAATTATTACTGTGTGTACGAACGTACAAGAAATGATTGTACAACCAAATCATGGGTAGCTGCAGCAGAGAAGAGGGAGTGTACCTATAATACATAAAGTAGTAGAATAAGTTGTTTCTTTGCAATTTAAGGTACTTATAAATCCCTGCTAAAAGTTTTCCTTTATTACAACTCTGACTTTGGGGAACCACAGATGTGGAACTTCAGGCATCTCCTGTGGACCTTTTTTGAGAAAACTCTCCTAAGTTTCAGACTTACACAAAGCTGTACAATATCTCATACGAGCTAGAGTAAGTAGAACAAGAACACACCTAATGAGCTATTCTAGACAAAGAGATTAACATGTCTTGATAATGAGTTGAATGTCTAGGACAAAAAACAGCCACTTAAAAGCAAAGTGATGCAAGAATCAGGAGGTTAATGGATGACTTAGAATTAGGACAAGTTTTAGACGAAAGAATCTGGATGCTATCACCTCCTAGCTATTTGTCTTTGCCATATTCCCGTATGAGTTTCACCAATTCCGTTGTGAGGAAGCATCTTATATCAGTTCTCTCGTGAGGAGTATATATAAAATACATGTTTCATTGACTGAGGTTCTAAAATGTGGATTCAGCTATTCTCATGGTCCTTTATGATGATTTTAAATAATGTCAGGTTAAACAATCTCTTCTGTATTTGAAAGATATATATTTAAATTACTGCCCATCAACGGCATCAGCATTCTAGTAACTCCAGAGACAGAACAGTCAGTGCACTCTTTGAAGACTGTTGCTATGTCAACCTTATTCTACTTTGGTTCTGCCTTTTATTATACGACTGAGCAAAGAAGAATATAAATAGTGGCACTCAATTGGCCTGTCAAAAGTCTGCATCTTGGTCACTTGTGGAGCTTCTAAAAGCTACACATGTTCTCTCTTTTCTCCACCTCCCCTTCCTGAGGTTCAGGCACCTCGCTTTATTGCCAGTGGGTGGAGGCAGGGGTGAAGGAGCATAAAAATTGAGTTATCCCTGTGAAGTACTACAGTTTAAATCAGACTCTAAGCCTTGTCCCTACTCTCATCCATTATTATTCTGACTTGAGACTAAGTTACCTAATTTGGTTAAAGAGAGAGGGCTTGGGTTAATTTTGTCCTTAGCACTTTTTCTCATATATAGAGATACAACGATAATATTAATGTGAAACAGCTCTCTGCCATGGAAGACAGAAAAGCCGTGATGTCCCAAAGGTTCTGGCACCACTTACGTAAGACTATGGATGGTTTCCCATGTTAGTGGCATGTTACCTACTGGGCAACACAATGTGATGTTAGGAGCAGAGGATTCGTTGGTAAAGGCTGGATTTGGAATCCTGGCTCTTGTCGCTTACTAGTTTAGCGGAGCTACTTGTTCATTTCTTGCCTTGGTTACCTCATCCATAAATTGAGGAAAGTAATGATCTCTACCTCATGGGGATGGTGTTAGGATTAAATAAGCAAAAATGTATGTAAATTTCCTTGCTACATAGTAATTGTTTATAAATAATAGTTTTAACACTGTTTGATTAGATTGAAAACATGTCATATGTATAGTAAAATAGACAGTTTGTAGTGCTATACTCTGTGCTAAAAAATACACTTCTAGTTGATTCACTAATATAATTATTGTATATAATTATAGCCATATCAGTGCCATTAAGACCAAATTGATTAATGACTAACTCATTAGTTACAGACTATGAAGAAATCTGAAGGTATTAAAGACTTCGTGGTAAAATGTGAAACAATGAATTAATCATTGGAATTAGTCAAAATTAATTTCAGTAGGTGATATCTAACTGATAAAAAGCAATGTGAATAAAAATAATAATGATTTATGTATAGAGGTACATTACTGTGCCTAAAGTTAATGCTAAGAAAATGGCTAATTTAATTATCAACTTTCTAAATGCATCTAAAAATCAATAAAAAGTAAATGCTCCCCTGCATTTTGTGTTGTTAACAGTTGTTCCTTTAGTCGGTGCAGTTGCAAAGCACATAAATAATCATATCAAAGATAATGTCATTAATTTCATAATATTTAGTGGGAAACACTTCCGTCCTTGAATCCTAACTTCAGAAATACAGGAGTAACATGGAATAAAGTTTGAGTCCTCACACCTCATTAGCATTCTTCTCAGCACAGTCCTACAACTCATATTGTTCTGCTCAGCAATTCCAGAAAATGCGAAGCTTCACCCATTTTCCATTTCAAATATAATTTGTATTTATGAATGTTTTATTTTGGATTCATATTCCATTTTCTCCAAATCAAAACTATTTGAAGCAGTTTACAAAGCAGACATGATGCAAAGTAGGACTATTAGGGACAAAAGTCTAAGGGAAACACTGAAAATGAGCTAGGGCATCAGAGATGCTGCCAGACCCATCCCTGGGACAGGCCATGATTACAGTGTTCATCACTAAGAAGCCACCTCACAGTTTCCTGGAAGTTAAAGAAAGTAATAGGCAAAAGTTGAACATATTCTTCTAATTTCCAAAAAAACAAACATGATTTAACTAGGTCATTTACTACTTAAAAAAGTAGAAAGTTGATCAGGTTAGTGTAGGAGTGAGGGTGTACTGTGCCTAATGAGAATCTTCTCTCCTGTACATTCACTCATCTGAAATTCTAAGTTCATAACCTCCTATCGTTGTCCTATGGCTTCGGTGATGGATAATTATAGCAACTGTCTATTCTGCCTTTAGTATGTGTCAGAACTGAGTGCCACTGCATAAAGTCGTACAGGTGTGTACCACACGACACTAGAGGCACTATTCACTCCACAGTACTATAAATTTTTACATAGAATTTTTTTTCCT
This sequence comes from Delphinus delphis, assembly GCF_949987515.2. Classification (NCBI taxonomy): domain Eukaryota; kingdom Metazoa; phylum Chordata; class Mammalia; order Artiodactyla; family Delphinidae; genus Delphinus; species Delphinus delphis. Next base: position 78,916,450 of record NC_082690.1, read on the forward strand.
GAAAGATAGCAGGAAAGTATATATCTTGAAGAAGGAAACCTTTTGTAATTTACACACAAGAAAACACCATATTGGAAAATGGTGGCCCTGAACTATGCTTAGAATGTGAAAGACATTATCCATCTTGTTCTTATAGCAACCCTTTATGAAGGATTATCCTCAGTTTACAGATAAAGAAATTGAGGGTTAGAAAGACTGAAATGTGTCCCAGGTCACAGAACTAGTCACTAACAAACCCAGAAGTGAAACACAGATCTATCTGATTCCAGAGTCAATACTTTTTTTTTTTTTTTTTTTTTTTTTACTTTTTCTCATCAGGAATTCTACATCTGTAGAAAGTCAACACAATATCCATCACCTTCAACAGCTATCAACATTCTGCCATTCTTGTTTGATTTATATCTTCACCCATTTCTCACCTTCACAATCAATTAATTTATAATCTTAGTTCTGTACTAATAAGATGAATGTTGACCGAGTATCAGTCATTTAGACAGCAGTGTGAATAAATTGTTCATGATTATGTTTAAATTATAACTGTGGCACTAACTGAAGGGACTGGAGACTTGAGGAATAGTCAGCAATGTTCATAATGCTTTGTTACACATGTAGCACAGCGTTTTCACCAATAAAGCAGGGCTGTCTCAGCAAAAAATAATCCTATGAAGAGATCACATTCTCAACAGAGGTCAATGTGAAAATGCATGCCATGTTTACTTATACGAAATGATTACTTATTTTTAATTTACATAGTTGGATTAGTCCTACAGGTCTGCTGGTCAATACAATACCCACAGAATCTGTAAGAGCCAATTTTCTTAATAGAAGGACATGTTTTGCTGATAGGCAAAATAATTTTGTTGGCCGCATGCAGCGCCCAATGTTTATTTTTAATGCATCTTTATTTTTGTATCTTCATCTATAATGGGCTATTTTCATCTTAAATCATCTTAGTATTGAACACTTGAGGACTCAATTTGCCATAATACATTTGTAAGCACAAAGTGTATATTTAATACTAAGAATTATCCCTAATAAGTGTAATGTACTTCACTTGAAGATCTGTTCTTGAAGATCTGAGTCCCATCATTTGTGACTTGGCTGTAGAATGTACAATGAATATAATTTCATGATCTATTGTCCTATGGTTGTTTGTATTGTGCAGAAAATCAGAATTTAGATATAATCACATTTCCTTAAAAAAAGATTAATAATCCCATTGAAATATCCATAGCTATATTACACCACAGACACACACACACACACAATAGTATCGACTAAGCCTCTCTTATGATACATTTAAATTTCACAACAAACCTAGCAGCATTTTGCTATAATCATTCACTTTTATGGATGAAGAAACTAAGACTAAGAAAAGCATATGACTTATTCATCATGGTCACACAACTATTAAATGTTAGAATCATGAACCCAACTCAAGTCTTTCTAAGATCAGATCTCTTGTTGTGTTACCTCCCTTTATTTGTTTTATGTTTCATTCTTAGATCAATTAAATTAGCATAAGCATTAAGTTCTGAAATATACCCTATATCCCTGTATTACTATCCATTTCTATTGTAACTGTTCTACTTCAGGTCAACATCATCTTTGCCTGAACTATATACATGGTATCCTAAATGGTCCCCCTGGTTCCTGTTTCTTCCCCTCCAGACTACTCTAAATATGTCCATTTCCAAAAGCATAGCTCATTCTAGTCTTCAAAAACTGGCTGTCTATTCACTGCCTTTTCAGTTGTCAGTGTCAGAATTAAAGAGCCCTAACTCTCAGTCAAGAAATGAAATTATTAATTAACATCGCTGTAAAATACCACCATACCATGACATTAAAACTTAGAAAAAAAAGTGCTACAATCTTTCCTTCACATGCCAGACAAACTATTTATAGTTGTGGTTATCTACTTTTTTTTTTTCCCCTGAACTTCCACTCAGCAAAACTCAAAAGAGATGTACAGGCATCTGATTTTATCCACTCAGCTAAATGAATCTATTCTTTCACTTGCTCTTTCCTCTTTCTCCATTTTCTTAGTGTAGAATTGTTCTTGGAGAAAGGACCCCATTGTATTTTAGGTATTTGATGTTCCTATCTTCAAAAACAGGCAAAGAGGAGTGTGGCTCCTGGCCAAAAACCTAGGCAGGACATTTCAAGCTCGCACTACACAGGTGATTATAAAGGCTTTACCTGGCAGGCATCATTGGAGAAAGCTGCCCTCTCTACACCAGACTTGGTACATAGCCAATGCATTACAGTCTTTAAGAGGAGCTGCAGTCAAGGACTCAGACCCGTTGCACATTTGCATTCGTAGCTCAGGTGCCTTCTATAAATATAGAACTCTGTCTTATTGCTTTTGTTGGTCCTTACTCCTCCACCATAAAATCAAACTCTTCTCTTCTCTTCCATAGCATTTATATGCTCTGATGTTCTTCCAGGTTTTTACTACCCTCATAAACAGTACTGCAGTACAGATTATGTCATCACCTTCTAGAATCATACACACACACACACACACACACACACACACACATTATATAAAGCCATAAACACAATTTAAGTGTGTAAAATTGACAGACTAGGAGACATTTCATTAGATCATGGTATGCCATAAAAATCATGACATTTCTTCTGTAAAAATTTAAACTTCTCAAATTCTTCAAGAAGCATCTATAACAAAATCAGTAGCAGCTGCAATTCTATTACCACAAGTTTTCTACAGAGTTTTAAATCTCTGACTATATCACCTCTATTGGACAATATACCAATCTACTGAAGGAAAGAACCAGTGCTCAGAGACATGTGTAATTGATAAGACTACATCCGGCCACTGAACCAAGAGATTCCTAAAAGATAAGGTATTTAGTAAGGCAACCTACCAATTCACTGAGCCATTTCTACCAGTGACATGGGTGGTATGTCAAAATTTAAACCCACTTATCCTTACTGGCAATTAAACAGAAGCTAGAATCAGGTGAGTGATCGCTCTGTGTTGCCTGCAGCTGTTAGTGCTCTGCTTTGTCATTTGTTAAAAGCCAGAAGCATCTTTGAAAACAATCAGACATTCACCTTTTCTCTAAGAAATCTAATGACCGTTGTTTCAGTCTCTTCAGATTTCTCCCCATTTGACATGGTGATAAATGACAGCCTGAAGTTTGACATAGAAACACAAACTCTATATGTGTATAGAACAGAAACAGAATGAAAAAAAAGTTCTGTGCTGAAGGGAAACTGAACAATAACATGAGCATTCTCCTTAAAGCACATATCTTACCTGACAAGTTCAGCCCCCATGAAAATCTGAAGTCTAGAATGTCTGTCCTACATTTATTCCCAAGCTTGTATCTCATCCTGTATCTATGGAAAACATTCACCCATTATTCTCTATAAACACTTGACATTCTTTGCATTGAGTGAAGATATTTTACCTGCTTCATTCTCAATCAATGTATTCTCTAAACACTAAGCATTTCAAGGAAGTTGCCTGCATTTGACAAAAGCAATGTGTTATTCTTGACAGATCCCTTTGTGGTAACTGCTTTCTCCTTAAAGGAGAGTTGTTCCTATAGTATATTTATAAAAAGCAGGGATCGGGGAGGAAAGAACCAGATTAATATAATCTTAAACAGCTAGTAATACATAGCATCTACTCATAATGCTTTCATAACCTGCAAATGACTTGCTATGTTAATTTAGTTATTTTTGGAACACTGTCTACTTGCTAGATGCTATTTTTTTCATTGTGATAGAGTAGTGAATAAAAGAGATATAATTCCTGCCCTTATGGATTTTGTGGTAGAGATAGGACTACAGAAATTAGAATTCATTAGTTACAACTTGAGCAAGGTAGCTGAAGAAGTTGAGGAAGCATCCAGATTATATTCAATATAATAAATAAGCTTTCTAGAATATGGGGTCAAAGGGTCTTCTGGGAGAAAGCGAAATTTAAGTAGTATGTGAGACGTACTGGGAAAGAATGATCCAGGCAGAGAAAACAACATGAAATAAAATCCTGAGGTGGGAAAAAGCTTGAAAGAATTGAAAAACAAGTAATATTATTGTGAATAGATCACCGAGAGGGAAGTCAGGGCAGGCAGGGGGGCCTGTGAAGCAAGGTTAAAGATTTTTACTCTTAGAAGAAAAGCCATGAGGAACTACTGAGAGCCCCTAAACAAAGAATCTGTGCTGAGGAAAGTGGATTGAAGGAGGAATAATAATGGGCACAGGGAGACATGGTAGGAGAGGCTATTACAAGAACCTGAGAAGAGATGACAGTGGCTTAGCCTGGGGTGACAGTGGTGGGAATGGAGAGGAACAAACACATTCAAGACTATTTAGAACTAAAACTCATGAGATACGATCATAGATTAGATATGGGGATGAAAGAGAAGATATCAAAGGCAACTCCAAGGTTTCTTAGCTTGAGTGAACACTGCTGTTAAAAACCACTTGTTTTTACCTGTGTGAGAAAAAAATCAGATTGTCATACAAGATTCACAAGAATCAAAGCTTTTGCTCACTATCAAGTGTTACTGTAATTAAAGGATGAAGGCACCATTTACAGGGGAAGGAGGTGTCCTAAAGCTATGCAGCTCCTCCCTTTGCATGAGGATGCTCACTGCACTTACTAAAACATAATGCAGCCTTGAATAGAGGTATGCTTTTAACAAAAGTAAGCAATGCCTCATAAATTCATAGATTCTAGAGTTACCACAAGCAACCCTAGACAGATCAGGTAAATCATGCTGAAGGACTCTCATGGTAGTAAATACCATTAGTGTTTTGTCATCATTCCCATGTTTGCAAGAAGATGTGAGCAGGTTACATTTCTTTCCTGGGCTTCCCACAGAAATAGGAGAGAATGGACTGCATTCCTTGTGTTACCCCTTTCCTTCTCACTGTGCATAGAAATTTAAACAAAGTATTTTACGTCATTAAGAATATATACTGGAGAGACTTCCCTAGTGGTTCAGTGTTTAAGACTTCATGCTCCCAATGCAAGGGGCCCAGGTTCAATCCCTGGTCAGGGAACTAGATCTTACATGCCGCAACTAAGAGCATGCATGCTGCAACTAAAAGATCCTGCATGCTGCAACTAAAGATCTTGCACGTAGCAACGAAGATCCCTGTGTGCCACAACTAAGACTGCATGAGCAGCCAAATAAATAAATGAATAAATATATACATACATACATAAATGAATAAATAAATAAAATATACTGGAAAAATAAACACATTTTCTTTAAAATTTCTTGAGTATTTTATGATTTAAAAATTTTTAAAAATACTGTCATTAACTACTGCAACAACTCTAAGAAGTAGGTGGTATTTTCATTTTAAAGATAAGAGTACTAGGGCTTCCCTGGTGGTGCAATGGGTGAGAGTCCACCTGCCGTTGCAAGAGACACAAGCTCGTGCCCCGGTCCGGGAAGATCCCACATGCTGCGGAGCGGCTAGGCCCGTGAGCCATGGCCACTGAGCCTGCGCGTCCAGAGCCTGTGCTCCACAACGGGACAGGCCACAACAGTGAGAGGCCCGCATACCGCAAATAATAATAATAATAATAAAGATAAGAGCACTGATACCTACAGAAATTATATAACTTAACAAGGACAGTTCTGACTCCAATTTCTATACTCTTTTCTCTAGACCACATTTTCTCCTCAATACATTTTAAAGGGTAACTTTAAACGAAAGCTAAATGAAAAGGTAAAATCGTATACTTGGGCTTCCCTGGTGGCGCCGTGGTTGAGAGTCCGCCTGCCGATGCAGGGGACACGGGTTCATGGCCCGGTCCCGGAAGATCCCATATACCACGGAGCGACTGGGCCCGTGAGCCATGGCCGCTGAGCCCACGCGTCCGGAGCCTGTGCTCCGCAACGGGAGAGGCCACAACAGTGAGAGGCCCGCGTACCGCTTAAAAAAAAAAAAAAAAGAAAAAAGAAAAATCGTATACTTTCCTCAAGTCTGAGATAGATATAGATTTTTTAAAAAGTGGCTTCAATGAATGATTTAATTTTATTTTAATGGCCATTTCAAGAATCAAGAATCTGTTATTTACTTGTGTACTGAAAGGAACAATTATTTCAACTTTGAATAGACACACTTACGAATTGGGGCTCTATTAAGTGAGTTATTGGAAAAGACATAAAAATAGCAAAAAGAAGACTAGCCATTTTATTCTGATGGATCAAGAACTACATTAGAGTGCTTTATGCTAATAGTATAAACTTCAAAATGACATGCAAAAAAAATCTGTGTCCCACATTATTTGGAATGCCTACTGAGAGGGAATTTTGAACAATAAATAATCTCTATATACAAGTGGATATATCCTCAAACCATATGGTTTTACAACTCTTCTAGACTAATATATTCACTCACAAATTTATAGAGACAAAAGTTAATTACAGATCATTAATAAGCTCTAAATCATAGAATTTCTGTAGTGTTGAGATTTGTCCTAAGACTCTGGAAGATGCAAGCGATACTTCAACTATACAAGTGCTTCCCAGAAGCACCTTCTAATAACATAAGATTTCAACCATCTCCAATATCCTTAGTAATGGCAGCCTCCAGGGTTCCAAACAGAGGAAGGCTCCTAGGGGGAAAGATGACTGTCTTCTTTACAGAAGAAAGCAAAGACATGTTTTTCTACCCTAGCTGTTTATACATTAGCTCTCTACTGTCGACCTCCCCCCCCCATCATGCTAACAGACACACATACACACACTCCTTTCTCCCAATCGCCCTTTGGTCTACTTTCACACTATAAGCAAGATCCATCTGTAAGGTCAGTACTCCTATCTGTTTAGTTTATTTGAGGCTGTTTGACTGTAGTCAGGTTATAATTTTGGCAGGTACTACTCTTATTATGTTCTTAACATCCAGAATTCTGGATTTTCTGTGGCATAAGAATAGAAAATGAGAAGAAAATACCATTTTTTGTTTCTATTTTTACTTTTCATAGTATGATTCATACAACAAATTAAAATAGCTATAATCATGACTTATATTCACAATATTTAAATAAGAAACAAAAACAAGCCTGAGCTGGGAAAAAGCACTAGAACTCAAAATTTCTCATTGGACCTTGAGGTAATTTCTCTTTTGATATGAAGAATTCTCTGCAAGTATAGTTTGAATGTGATTCATTCCATGACATTATTAATCTCTTCTTAATCTAACCCCAGAGCCTCTCCTCTCTGCCTCCCTGTTCCAGAGTTTTGGAAAACACATTATAAAAATCCACTATGGAAAAGGCTGGCATCTGCCCAGTGATATATATCGAGAGTTAGAAGGAGAGTCATTTCCACCCTTACAATGGAAAAAAGGAGGACTAACTTCAAATGCAAGATTTTTTATAAGATGAATAAGGTCTGAGGATATAATGTCTAACCTGGTGACTATAGTTGATAACAGGTATTATATAATTGAAATTTGCTAAGAGAATAGAACTTAAATGTTCTCACCAAAAAAAAAAGAAAAAAGAAAAAAATACGTGAGGTAAGGGGTGTGTTAATTAACTCAATGGGGGTGAAATCCTTTCACAATATATATGTATATCGAATCATCACATTGTATACTTTAAATATTTTACAATTTTGTCAATTATATCGTAGTAAAGCTGAAAAAAAAAGAAAAAGAAACTGATGTGTCCGAATTGTCACTTGATTAAAGTTAACCCATTTGTATTAATTTTTAGGGCTGCCATAACAAAGTACCAGACTTGGTGGCTTCAACAACAGAACTTTGTTTTGTCACAGTTCTAGAGTCTGGTCATCCAAGATCAAGACAGGTTTATTTCTTTTAAAGCCTCTCCCATTGGCTCAGTCTTCAGATGGTCTTTTGTGCATGTCTGTGTCCTAATTTCTTTTTAAGGACTAGGGGCCACCCTAATAACCTCACTTAACCTTAAATACCTCTTTAAAGACCCTATCTCCGATACAGTCATATTCTGAGAGTTGGGACTTCAACATATGAATTTTGAGGGAACATCAACACCCTACACTCTGCCCATAACACCATTATAGTTGTTTTTTCTCAAATTAGCAGACCTTATACTCATCTTGCCCTGCTATCTAACTCTGCTCTTTTCCTGCCCACTGAGCAGAAAAGGAAACTAGAATGTTTAACTGGCTTAAACTGTTTAAGAATGTTTCAACTGGTTGTACCATACTGTTACCTAATAATGATCTGAATGATGCTATCTGATTCCAAAGACAGTGCCATTCCCTCCTGAAAAGTGCCTACTTTTGCAGTATCTTGGGAAAAATACAGCACAAGGTGAGGTAGGTGTGAGGGCAAAATATGGGCATCAGCTAGATCAGGGTTCAAATTTCAGACCTGCTGCTTTCTTGCTGCATGACCTTAGACAATTAACTGCTTTGGATTTCAGTTTTTATCATGTAAAAATCAGAATAAAAATATATAACTTTTATTGTTTTAGATATAAGCAAAGATGTTTATAGTATTAGATATTTGATAGTATTGAAGTTCAGCCTCCTTTTCTACCTCCCATCCCCCATCTCTCTCTCTCTCTCTCTTCTTCTCCTTCTTTCTTCCAATTTGTTTTGACATTTCAAGGGCTTGAAATAACATAAATGCCTTCTTACATATCACTCTATCTATTTCTTCCTTTTTTAAATGGAAGATGGTTGATCTATAACTTCCTTGTATGGCCAGGTATAATGCAATTACTTGTTTTTATAGAGTTGGCCTAAAGGGCAATGCCCAGGTTCATACATTTTCCTAAATATAATTTTTCAACTGGAATAATGCATGGAAACAGTGTCCTCCTATATCTTTTGTCAAACTGAACTCTCAAGTAACTTCTTAAAGAAAAGGAGATTTTCAGATCCCACTATTCTTTGTGATTATAGGATGAACAATATGATTTGACTTTATGAAGCATGGACATAGATGTAATGAGGTATATGAGGTGATGGGTTATACAAAGGAACTACTTTCTGTATTAAAAAAGCAAAATATTAAAATACTTAAGCTCGAGAATCACACAAAATAGTACAAAGAGTACGCACATTTCTTCAAACTACTTCTATCAACTCAATTATTCAAAAATTCAACTTCATTAACAATCTATGTCTGGAAATTCAAGTAATGAAATATGCAGCTTGATTAGGAAATTATGCACTAATTCAGCTGCTTCAATATGTAGCTCGCCCATTCAGTTATACAGGAGACCTAGAGAAGGGCACCGCTGAGCCTGTAAATTATGAAATGGGATGAGCCATGAACATCTTTATTAAAATGACTACACTCCCTCTTTCTTACATGCATAGCTTCATGAACACCACCAAAATAATCGGTTTATTTCTGTTCTTTTTGACAATGAACTGCAATCTGCCAAAATGTGATAACATAACACGACATAGGCAAGGAAACAACAAAACTGTAGATTAGTCAGACCCTGTTTGTTAATTACTTACCTCTTTCCTTGAAAACAACACACAATAGCATGTGGTGGGGAATGGAGATGTCACACTTCCTTGTCCTCAGTAATCGTCAGGACTCCTTTGCAGTGGGAGCAAACAGGCTTTGGAGCCATGTAAATGAATCTGAATCATAATGCCACTATATACTAGCTGTACCACTAGCTGTGATAATGTGGTAAGTTAATGGACATAGGGTTTCCTGGATTGTGATATTTAATGGAAGAATAAAATTAAGTCATATTAACAAAATGTAAATTGCCAACATAAAGTGTTGACATTAAAACAAACCAACAAAGAATATTTCAACACTATTTTAGAAAAGAAAAGGCATTTTAACAACCATAGTACTGAAAGGATCCAATTTCAAAATAAATAATCATTCTTTAAGTTAAAGTGGTGGTGGAGGGAGGAGAGAAAGAGACTGATTCATAGGAATGTCACTAATGTGTATTATTTGTTTCACTCTCCATGTCATTTTTTACATCTCTGGACAATTGAGAATATCATTACATTTATCTGTGAATTAGTGATCTGTGCACCAGTGCTTGGAAAGCACAGGCAAAACTGATTTGTCTTTTACTGTTCATTTGTAAAATAAGAATACTACTAATCATTCTCTAAATGCTGATACAAAAGTAAAATGAAATAATGGATATAACAAAACTCTGGAAAATTTATAGTTCGTGCTCAAAAGTGTAAATGAATCTCTTGGCTTCTTTCTTGAATTAACAGTAAAGCAAAGAGCAAAGTGCCCGTCCCAGGTTAGAATTCATCTACCACTTATTAGCTTTATAAATTTGGAGAAATAAATGTATGAGTCTGTAATAGGCTAAAGGATGGACCCCAAAGGTATGAAGCCCTAATCCTTGGAACTTATAAATGTTATCTTTTATGGAAAAATAGTCTCTGCAGATGTGATTAAGGAGCTTGAAATATGGAGATAAGCCTGGATTATCCAAGTAGGCTCAAAATATAATCATAAGTATGTTTTTAAAAATTTCACCCAGGGCTTCCCTGGTGGCGCAGTGGTTGAGAGTCCGCCTGCCGATGCAGGGGACACGGGTTCGTGCTCCGGTCCAGGAGGCTCCCACATGCCATGGAGCGGCTGGGCCCGTGAGCCATGGCCGCTGACCCTGTGCGTCCGGAGCCTGTGCTCACCTTCACCCAATCTTCACCCTCCTGCTCACTCCCCTACCTCTACTGCCTCTGGCAACCACCAAGCAGGAGGCAAAAGGGGATCTGGCACATGCAAGCGCACACACACAAAGAAGGCAATGGGAAGATGAAGCAGAGAGAGATTTCAAGATGTTGGCCTTAGAGACTGAAGGGATGAGGCCACAAGCCAAGGAATGGAAAAAGCCACCGGAAGCTGGAAAAGGCAAGGAACAGATTCTCCCCCAGAGCCTCCAGAGGGAGGGCCGACCTCTAACACCTTGATTTTGGCCCAGTAATACTGATTTCAAACACTGGCTTCCAGAATTGTGAAAGAATAAATTTTTGTTGTTTTAAGCCACCAAATCTGTAGTTATTTGTTACAACAACCACAAGAAACTAATACAGATTTCTTAAAATGATTGAGTGGGCTAATCTGATATTAATGTCTTAAGGAGATGGGGAGGAGAGTGGAAGAATAATAAATCTTCCTCAAGGTAAACTTTACCCATGAAGGCTGGAAGGTTTCTGTTTTGATTCATACACATCTTTGTCTTCAACATAAACATCCCATTTAGAAATGACAAGGATGAACACAGACCTTTCCCCTTTTGCCTGAACTTCCGAACAAGGCCAGACACAGATCCTTCTGCTTTCATCCCCAGCTACCTTCCCACTCTTTGTCTCATGAGCAATTACAATGAGAACTCTGTCCCCCTGGCGCTAGCTAACACGGAGATAAGCATGTCCTATTTAGCTAACTGAATGAGAGGTCCTCTGATTGTAAAACAAGCACAGCTTTAATCACTGCACCTGCAATTTGTTACCTGTGCCCGTGAAAGTTTAAGGCAAACCACCCAGCTGAGACACTCCCATCTTGGGTTAGCAGGTTCTCCCTACTGCAACAGCCTGAAGAAAATCAACTCAATTGCCTGGTGCATTTTGTCTTTAACAGGATTTTTTTAAACAAAATAATATTTGTAATTAGAAGGGCCTATGTCAAAGGGTCCTGTAACTGAATTAATAGTTTTTTAAAATAAAGTGGAGCGGTTTACAGTTATTCTTGGTACCACTTTGAGGTTCGATGGTGTGCTTCCTGCTGTTGCCCTAACCCCACTATTGGTGTTAATTACTCTGTTACACATTGCAAAAGAGACCAGTTAGAAATACTATGATCTTGTTCTAGTAAATTTTTAAAACTCAGCATAATTAACTCAAATGCATAATTGGGCAATCAGAAATTCTAGCAGCAAGAACTATCTCTGACATGATAAAAAACAAAACAAGACAAAAAATTCTCCAGTTCTCTCAGTTCATTTGAGATGGAAAGGATCAGCAGTTGAAAACAAGCACAATTTATTTCAAAGGGAAAAACTGGAATTAAGCCTTCTGCTGCTTAGAGTACTTCTGCATATTAAAGCAGTATTTAACAATACTATCTTTTATACATGCATTAAAAACTACTGCTTTAATACTGTATAATTATTAACAAAAGTCAGAAATTGAAAGATAATAGTGAGGAGGAAGGAAGGTTCAAGATGGAGAATAAGATGCTAAATCATAGCAATGACTTTGAATCCAGCTGAGAGACAACTGTGTTAGACTAGGGGGTAGCAGTTCATGTGGGTTCTAATAAGGATTATTCACTGACTGTCCAGGTGATTCCAGAAAGGTCACACTCCTCTGAACTTTAATTTCCTCATTCGTAAAGTGAAAGTGCTCAATTTGTTGAAATCTCTGGTCTCTCTAGGCTGAAAACGATGCAATTTCATTCAACAAATATTACTGAGTGTCTACAAGGGCAAGGACATTTATTGGTAGGTGCTGAAGTGAATACACAGATTCCTATAGCTCATGTTTTCAAATTTCTTTAATCTACTTCAAGTAGAGAAACCTTATATAGGTAGTTGAGCAAATAAAGACTTATACAAGTGCATAAAGCAGATGATGACATCAGCGATAATACTTGAATAAACTAAGTACCATTCATGGCAGAGAGGAAGAAGCCGAAGTGTATCTTGGTTGAATGAGTCAAAGAATAATGGATCAGATTAATCTATGAGTTTGTACATTTGCACTTTTCACAATTACCTTAGCATGTTGCCTATATTTTGCTTTGCTTTTATTCCCCCAAACGAATATGAGTACTATTTTTAAGATATCCATAAGATCATAAGAATGCAATCACATCACTGCATTCTCTAAACCATATGTTACAGGAGGGTAGATGTGAAGATTGATACTTGATGGAAAAAAGCAGCCAGTTGGTCCAGAGACCTCAAAACTATCCATCATGTCTGCAATATCTGGAGACAAGGCTTGAAAAATACCATGTAAGTAGAATGCTGTGTAAGAAGCCTGTCTTCCCAGATGGCTCGATGCACTGATGCATTTTAGCCAGAGCGACAGTGGGATGTGGTGTCTGTGATCAATATAGCAGGAAATGAATCGCTAAGTGATTTTTTAAAAATCAAATATCGGCCAACAATTCATCTAAGGCTGCAAATGCCACACAACAAACATGGAGTAACAGCAAACAGGGATTTCACAAATTATTGCCAAATTCAGTTTTAATTTTAAAAAAGCTGGCAGAAGTTTCTCTGCTCTGCTCTAGGACTTATTGTCTACACACCCTCTCCTCCCATTGTTCCTAGATAATGCCATGCTGTTAAATAAACTCCCCGTGGTCAGAAATGTGTCAGCAAGTGTAACATAGGAAACTGTGCATGAGGCCCCAGGGCTAATTAAAAGCCATTGTTGCTTTTCATTTCCTCAGTACGTTAAACATAAAAAAAAAAAAAAAAAAAAAGAGTGAAATGTTTTTACCTCTAAGAGTTGGAAACATTGCAAAACCCATTTAAGTCACGCATTAACGCTCAATCCCTAAGTTAAAAAAGGACAGCATAATTTCTTTAATTCTTGCTACACTATTAAACAATATGAGGCACATTCACAGGCTGAAGGAGAATGGGTTGGAGCAGTTACATCCTTTTCTTTCTCTGTGCCACTTCAGTGCTGTCATTTAAGCAATATTGCTGAGACTATCCATCCGTTTTAAAGTAATTTCAACATATCCCGAACTGAAAATCTGACATTCCCTTAAGCCTTTGTTGATCCATTTCAAGTTTTCTCTAACTATTAAAGAGAACCACAGGTAAGACATTTTCTGAATGGCTCTGCCAGGCTTCCAGAAGTTACAGGAACCCATGAATACATCTAAGGCTAAGCATGTCTTTAATAGCAACCTAGGAACTTTCACCATGGCTCAGGTATCTTAAATATTAATATTGCTAAGCAAGCTTTTTTGAGATGAAGTTAATAACAGCCATAATGGATATTTTTCTTTTTTCTTTTTATTTGGAGTTGCTTGACAATGTTATTAGTTTCTGCTGTACAGTGAAGTGAATCAGCTGTATGTATACGTATATCCCCTCCCTCTTGGACCTCCCTCCCCGCCCCGACTCATCTAGGTCATCACAGAGCACCGAGCTGAGCTCCCTGTGCTATACAACAGGTTCCCACTAGCTATCTATTTTACACATGGTAGTGTATGTAGGGCGCGGTCAGCTAACTGCTACGCGGCAGGAAGCTGAAATAAGCTGAGTCATCCTTCCTGTGGCCACTGCGCTTGCGCTAAGTATACTAATGAGGTTTTAAAGCAGCGACCTATCCGATGCTGGCTCACAAGTCGCACCACCGGCGAAAGCCAATCACAGAGCGACACATGTTCTTAATCCCTATATAAGCAGACTGCTCTAGGATTGCGGGGTCTTCCTTCCATCTTTCTTCAACCAAGCTGTGCTCCAATAAAGTGTGATACGAGAAGAATCTTGCGTGTGGCGGCTCGTTATTCTGCCGGTCAGAAACGGCTCGCCGCAAGTGTATTTATGTCAAACCTAATCTCCCAATTTGCCCCACCCTCCCCTTCACCCCACCCGGGTCCACATGTCCGTTCTCTACGTCTACGTCTCTATTCCTGCCCTGCAAATAGGTGCATCTGTACCATTTTTCTAGATTCCACATATATGTGTTAATATACAATATTTGTTTTCTCTTTCTGGCTTACTTCACTCTGTTTGAAAGAAGCCGATACACTTGCCAGTGTTTATCACTAATCAGAGTATTCTGGATAAATTGAGACAAACCAAGAAGAAACAGTTTCCATAACTGCAAACAAGGTTTCCACTTTCTTCTTATGGGCTAGAAGAAGATGGCGGAATTAGCTTATTTCTACTGGGAATTCATAGAAGGGAACAGCAGGGCTCTCCAGTTCAAGATTTACTGATACTCTGTGCTGCTTAGCTTGAGACTCTTATGATCCTCAGGCAGAAGGAGGAGATTTGTTTCAGCAGGACTCTGCCTCAAGAAAACAGTCATGGGCCAGCACACTTCAAGGTACGTGCAGCTGGAAAGTTGTGTCCTATGTGTACCCCTCCTATACACCTTCCACAGAGCTCTCAGAGTGATTTCTATGAAACACAAATCTTATCATACTGCTCATCTGCTTAAAAGTTTCCAAAGCCCCTTCTCTATCCTACTCGTCAATATAATTTTTGTATATATGTGTATATATATATATATATATTTTTTTTTTATTTTATTTTTTTTGCAGTACGTGGGCCTCTCACTGTTGTGGCCTCTCCCGTTGCGGAGCACAGGCTCCAGACGCGCAGGCTCAGTGGCCATGGCTCACGGGCCCAGCCGCTCCGCGGCATGTGGGATCTTCCCGGATCGGGGCACGAACCCGTGTCCCCTGCATCGGCAGGCAGACTCTCAACCACTGGGTCACCAGGGAAGCCCATAATTTTTGTATTTAGTGTGCAGTATAAAAACATAAATAAAATTTGTATATCCAATTCAAAATGTTCTATTGTAAAGTAAATATATTGAGGTAAGATTTTAGACTGTTGTTTAAAATACTGCATAAATAATAGTACAGATAATACAAAGACTTGGCAAAAATTGTGGTGGTGGGACATACCTTACTAAAATTGAAAACACTAGTCTAGAATAAAAGCCAAACTCCTCACTGGGAAGCAAGGTATTCCATGCATTTCCCTAACTTCTGGTCTTATCTTTTTTAGGACCTCATTACCTGTGCCCTGCCATCTACAACCTTAACACATCTCCAGGAGTTCCCTGGACCTGGCAGACCATTTTATTTATCCCCAATTCTCTGGGTTTTCTGCCCAAGCTGAATCCTCTCCCATGAAAGCTATTCCCTTGTTTGGAAGCTTCTCCTTCTTTCTTGCGAGTGCATTTGCACTAAAGTACATTCAGCATACAATTTCTCCTAATTTATTACTTCTTCTAAGGATGAGTTCCACTTGAATGACTTTCCTAGTCCCTCCCCCAATCCTCCCCATCCCATAATATTGGCCAGTTCTCCTGTGCCCCCACATGTGCTTTGATCTTTCCTGTCATAACATTACTATTACCTACTTCACTTCATATTACATTAGTCTCCTCTACTACACTGTATCCCCAGAACTCAATACTATTGACGATACAGCTCCAACCAATTATGTTGAACAAATGCATTGTGTCCGCCTCCAATTAGTAACACATGAAATGCTTCTATTACCTAAATAGAACATTGTTAGATTTTTTTTTATCATTCTGATGTTATTTTACAAGGAACAATGGGACTTTTTTTTGACAACCCACTCCCAATGCATAAAATAATATTAAGTTATGTTAGCTCTTTCTGTTAATAATTTAATATTTTTGACATACATCCATACATTCTTTGATATTCTTCTCCTTAAGAGGTGAACCTTTAAATTCCCTCCTCTTGAATGTAGATAAAACTCTCTACCATTGAATAGAATATGGAAGAAAAGATGTTATGTTCCTCCTAAGATTTGGTTATAAAAAACTGTGAATTTTATCTTGGGTTTGCTCTCTCTTCCTTGCATCTCACACTCCAGGAAAAGCCATTTCATCAGAACCACGTGCCAGGGAAATTAAATCTCCTGCCAACAGCCATGATGTGAGCTGGGAAGTGGATCCTCCAGACCCAGTCAAGCTTAAAATGACGGCAAATTAGCTGACACCTTGATTGCAGCTTTGGGAAAAACTCACAGCCAGAACCATGCAAATAAGCTGCAGCTGTTCCCAGATTCCTGCGCCCCACCCCCACCCCCACCCCAGAAGCCTACAAATGATTTTTTAAGCTTCTATTTTTGAAGGAAAGTGTTATGTATGAATAGATTACTAACACCAAACAGATGACCTTGGGCACATTGCTCAACTTCTCTGAGCATGATTTTCCTTGCATCTAAAATTAAGATAATAAAAATTTTAAAGGTTATCATTGACATAAAGGGACCTATGTAACTCGAGCAGCAAAATGCCCAGTAATATGCAGACACATGATAAATAAATAATTCTTCCCCTGCCCCAAACGCCTTGTGACTTCTCTTTCTAAATGTGGTTATTATTAAATTAATGACCATATGACTGTAGTGCTATGCTGGGCATTATATAAAACAAGAAGGACAACTGTGACTCCTGTGTTGAAAGTACCACCCTCATTCCAAACTGCATTTTGTTTCTCATGTCACTAGACTATTGATCAATGATTCTTATGGTAAAGGTATAAATGAATGGTATACCCTGTCAGCTTTTTGATGCATTTCACAACCACATTACATTACAACCACGTTCTTTCATGAGAAAGAAACAGGAGAACATAAGTTGGACTCTGTTCAACTAATTGCTACCAAATTTCTTTTCTTTATTCAGGAACAGCTCATGACAAAGTCCAGCAGGCACTGGTTTGGGGCTCAAAACCCCTGGGTTTTAGGATTGGTACTGCCAATAATCTACTGTGTGCCCTCAGTCAATCCACTAACGCTGCCAATTCTCTGGATCTTTATTTATAAAACAGTCTAAGTTTCTCTTAAGCATTACAGAGGTTAAGTAGTCCTATTTTAGGTTTTCCCCTGATCTAAAAGTCTGTGACTACATAATGTACTGATGTGGCTTTTGTCTGTAAGATCTCTCCTCCCCTTACGTAGAGTGAAATATCTCAAAGGCAAGTGGCAGTAGGGATGAGAACATGAAATTGAGGGGTCTAGAAAAAGATAAATGTAGACGATTCTTCCTTATTATTGGCACCTATGAAAATCTGGCTGCTGGAAAAGAGGATTTGTTTGTGCACAGTTTCCCTTTGGTGCCCCAGGAAGATGGCTGAAGATGGACGTAATCCTGATTTGAGATTACAAAGCTGAAATACCAATTATTAACATCCGTAAAGTTTCAAAATATTTTCCCTGATGATCTTGTTTAACCTTAATAGAAAAAAGTGGGGGAGAAACATCCCTTTCATAGATGAGAATTACAAATCTCATCACATCCTAAGTGTTAAAGGGACCGCACATCTTGCCAAGCCCACCCCACCCATTCTGAGTGACTTAGAATTCCCAAACAAAATAGAATGCAAAAAGCTTGTGATGACTAAGAGCTCAGGTTTTACAATAGGCTTCTGGTATATGCATCCTGGTTCTGGGACCTGTTGGCTTGGCCTCCTCAGGCAACTTTCTTAACCTCTCCCAATTTTTTCCTTCTTAAAGTTAGGGTAGTACCTACCTTCTAGGTTAACTGTGAAGACACAATACAGGAATAGTAAAATATGCCAGAATCTGGCATATATTAGATGCTTAGTCAATCTTAGCTTTTAATATTATTAAAAATGAATTTTAACTGCTATGCAAAAAAGTCATCTGATCATTTTTTTTTTTTTTTTTGCACCCAGCAGTAAGTAGGAGAAACATGTCCAAGAATCAGGGGGAGATAATCTGTATTAGGCTGTAAAAACGTAAAAACGAGATGGCAAGTGAATAGAAGGGAGCCTGCAGTTGATTCTGCAGAAAGGACAGGTATATTACAGTCTAGAATTAAAATACCTCGAAAGAAATATTTTGTTGTCTAGGTTAAGATAAAAAGAGATGACTGTACTGAACATAGGTAGGATTTGACCTTGGGTGAAGATCAACCCTGGAGATATAAGGAGAAAAAACTTTGCATTGGTGAGAGAAAGAGTTTAGAGCTAATGAGAAAGAATGGTTACTCAGTTTAGTGCTCCTGCTCCTTGAGCACAGCTGGTTTAATTACAACTTCACTCTCATCAGTGAGTAAAGTTACTGAAGCCTAAAGAAAAATCAATTCAGTGAATGCTAATATGCTTGTGTCTAAAATTTTGTTTGGAGTGGACATTAGAGGGTAGAATCAGAATGTGAATCAGGCCCACTGACATGAAAATCTACCCAGGCTTGTTCAACTGTGCTACTTTCCATGCAAAACTGACATTTTTTTACAAGCAACTACATACCTTAGCAGGGGTACTGGCTATAAAACTGATGTCTGTAATAAAATAAAAAGTAAGGTCTCTTAAGAAAATCATTAAAAATGAATTGGTCAAAATATTCAGAGACAGAAGAGAAAATAAAGCACCATATTTCACTAACATATTTCTTCAAGTGACATATCCAGACTGCTTGGTTTAGAGCATGCGCGCACGCACACACACACAGGGAAAGCTATGACTCTTTCTCTAAACTTATTAAAGTTTAACTTACATTTTAGAAGGATGTACCCTCTCTCATTCATCTTTCTTTCCTTTTCTTCCTTATGTATGACCCATTGGTATCTTTTCTGTGAAACAAACAAAAAAAAGTAGTTAAACTGGAAATAAAAATTTATATCCTCTAATCCTATGAATTATTGTCAACAATTTTGGTGTCCTCCTCTAATTCGAGATAAAAACCAAGCCATGGCTCTGTGCTATTTGTTGCAGATGGACACAAGGATGAAAAAGGTGCTGTATTGGTGCTCAGAGTGTGCACAGTCTAATCACTATTTAGATTATAGTAAAGCAGATTAAGTACGATAAAAAGTGACACAGCAGAGTTCAACTTGGACTGAAAGAAAGGAGATCACATTTACCTGAAATAGTAACAAAAAATTATAAAATGGGTAATTGTTAATGTTTTTTTTTTTTTTTAATGATAGGTAGTAATTGGATTAGGGCCAGTATGGGAGGGCATTCCAAGTAAAGGGGGAAAAAAACCAAACACGAACAAAGATACAGAGATAGTGGAGTCAGTTATGGGATCCAGGAATAGGAAGTCAGCTAGTTTGGTTAGTTTATAGGGTAGGAGAAGGATAGTCATGAAAGATAATGCTACAAAAGTGGGCAGGAGTTTGAGCTATGGAATTTGTACTTATATAAGTAAGGCATGGGAAGCCTTTCAGAGGTTTTAAAGCAGAGATGTGATTTTATTTGGTCCCTTTCAGAAGGATGTAGCAGTGGTGTGTAAGCAGAATTAGAACAGAAAAAATAGGTTGAGCAAAACAGGCACTGTTAAAAAGACAAGTTAGCTGTTAATAAAGGGCTGAACTAATATGCCTACAGTGGCGATGTCAAAATCTACAGAAACTGGTCACTGATCTCACGTTTGGAGCAAATGTTAGAACCTATACACTTTGGAGAATTCTACACAAATAGAGTACCCAGGGGAAAGAGAAGAATTTGAGTGAGGATGAGGTTTTCAGTTTGGATAAAGAGAGTTTAAAACACTTGGGACTCCTACATAGAGATGTGCTGTTGGAGAGTAATAAAAATAATAATTAAAAAAACATATTAGCAAGGGTCAAAAGCATCCATTTATTCTAACTAAAATCTACTGAGTCACTGACATATTTCTTTCCATAGCCCCTAAAGTACAGTTGCTCCCAGGAAGCAAAGCCAACAAGAATTCATGAAGAATAAATAAAGACTAACACAGACTGACAGTCTCCCCAAGCATTCAGAGCAGAAATCACAGCTATAGTTAGAGAATAGAATTAAATCCCATTATCAGGTAAGGGAGCAATTTTAGAGTATTTTGCTGTTGTTGAATAGTGAGAAAACTGAATAAATAGTCCTAACTGTTCCCTATGTAACCATATTTATTTATTACATAACCATATTATAATAGCCTAAAGGAAACTGAAAAACTAAAACTCATCTATTTTTCTAGCAATAACAGTTTTCATTTCTCTGTGCTGTCTCCAAGTTTTTTACACAGTCATATACATTCATATTTTCACAGTCACAATTATATATCACCCATACTACTTTATATTTGGTTTTTAATGTTTCCAGGTTGCCATATAAGCTTCATATTTATACTTAGTGCCTGAATAATACTCCATTGAGTACACTTAAGAAAATTTATAAAATTATTTCTCTGTGATGGGAAATTTGGGCTGTTTTCAGTTTGGGTTTGTTTTAGCTAATGTTGTGATGAGTATCAGTCTTCTTGGCACCAGTGTCTACGATAACGAGTGTCACGGGTCATTGGTCTACATGACTCACTCTCTGGATAAGCTGGAAGGCCCTACAGTGAAGACGTTTTGCCTTTTTTTTGTTTGTTTTTACTATTGTACGTGCTGAATCTAGTGCATATTCTGAGCTTAATAATTTTTCGATAAATTGCTTTTCTTCTTCGATCATATTTTAAGATACACTATTAGGATAAAGAGGAGAATGGAAACTAGTTGCTTAGGAAAGTGGATTTTTAATGTTTACAATTATGTTATAAAAATGTGTCAATTTTACTTACTTGGGCACTAGGAGTCAGAAAATATTTATTAAGCTTCCAGTCTGTGACAGCATTATGTTAGGAACCTAGAAACAAAGACAAGAACAAACATGATTACTGAGCTCAAGGAACTCACGAAAACAATAAACAGACATCTCTTCTCATTGTTCCTTCTCCCTTCCAACCAGCAACTAATTTCCTTCTGGAGGGTATCCTCTTCCCCAGGATACATAAAGTGGAGCATCCCACACAGTTTGGTGCATCACATGCTAAGCCCTACTCAAAAGGTGGACTCAAGATATGAGAGTCTCCCTCCCTAGAATTTGAATCTTGAACTGAGGATTAAGTGATTTAAAATGGCTGGGTATATTCACTAAAGTAGGGTTCTCTGCTACAAAACTACTCTTACCCACAGGATCCCTGGCCTTGTGGGGTGGCTCTTTCTAGTCAATTCTCAGACCTTTTTTCTCTCACTGTCTCTTTGGTACTGTGAACTCCCAAAGTTCTGGCAATATGCTACCTGTGTTTAAGTTGGCCAAGTCAGTGTTTGTTGTTTCTAACCAGAGAGTCTACCCGAAACCTGAGAAATTAATACAAATGGTGGAATAAAGAGTTATCCCACCTAGTGGGGAGAGAGAACAGGGGGAAGGACAAGACAGGGGTAGAAGATTAAGAGGTACAAACTTCTATGTATAAAACAGGTAAGCTACAAAGATACATTGTAGATATATTTATTGTACAGCACAGAATATAGAGCCAATATTTTCTAATAACCATAAATGGAATATAATCTATAAAAATTTTGAATCATTATGTTGTATACCTGAAATTAATACAATATTGTAAATCAACTATATCTCAATAAAAAGTTAATTAATTTATAAAAGAATTATACAGGAAACCAACAAGAAGGACAACTCACCCAGCTGAGAAACTCACCAAGATGACCTATATAAAAATATTTGCTAATCATATATATACCATACACACACACACACACACACACATACACATACACACCCACATCTACATATACACACACACACATATATTTAAAACTATGTGTATGTTTTAGGTATATGCATGTATGTACATAGACACATGTATATTTAAAAATACACATGTGGGGCTTCCCTGGTGGCGCAGTGGTTGAGAGTCCGCCTGCCGATGCAGGGGACACGGGTTCGTGCCCCGGTCTGGGAAGATCACACATGCTGCGGAGCAGCTGGGCCCGTGAGGCATGGCCGCTGAGCCTGCACGTCTGGAACCTGTGCTCCGCAACGGGAGAGGCCACAACAGTGAGAGGCCCACATACCGCAAAAAAAAAAAAAAAAAATTCTCTAGAAGGAATCAATAGCAGAATGACTAAGGCAGAAGAATGGATAAGTGACCTGGAAGATAAAATAGTGGAAATAACTACTGCAGAGTAGAATAAAGAAAAAAGAATGAAAAGAATTGAGGACAGTCTCAGAGACCTCTGGGACAAAATTAAATGCACCAACATTCAAATTATAGGGGTCCCAGAAGAAGAAGAGAAAAAGGAAGGGACTGAGAAAATATTTGAAGAGATTATAGTTGAAAACTTCCCTAATATGGGAAAGGAAATAGTCAATCTAGCCCAGGAAGCACAGAGTCCCATACAGGATAAATCCAAGGAGAAACATGCCAAGACATATATAATTCAGACTATCAAAAATTAAATACCAAGAAAAAATATTAAAATGAGCAAGGGAAAAACAACAAATAACATACAAGGGAATCCCCATAGGGTTAACAGCTGATCTTTCAGCAGAAACTCTGCAAGCCAGAAGGGAGTGCCAGGATAATTTAAAGTGATGAAAGGGAAAAACCTACAACCAAGATTACTCTACCCAGCAAGGATCTCATTCAGATTCGATGGAGAAATTAAAACCTTTACAGACAAGCAAAAGCTAAGAGAATTTAGCACCACCAAACAAGCTTTACAACAAATGTTAAAGGAACTTCTCTAGGCAGGAAACACAAGAGAAGGAAAAGATCTACAATAACAAACCCAAAACAATTAAGAAAATTGTAACAGGAACATACATATCGATAATTACCTTAAATGTAAATGGACTAAATGCTCCCACCAAAAGACATAGACTGGCTGATTGGATACAAAAACAAGACCCATATATACACTGTCTACAAAAGTCCCATTTCAGACCTAGGGACACATACAAACTGAAAGTTAGGGGATGGAAAAAGTTATTCCATGCAAATAGAAATCAAAAGAAAGCTGGAGTAGCAATTCTCATATTAGACAAAGTAGACTTTAAAACAAAGACTATTATAAGAGACAAAGAAGGACACTACATAATGATGAAGGGATCGATCCAAGAAGAACATATAACAATTGTAAATATTTATGCACCTAACATAGGGGCATGACAATACATAAGGCAAATGCTAACAACCATAAAAGGGGAAATCGATAGTAACACAATCATAGTAGGGGACTTTTAACACCGCACTTCACCAATGGATAGATCTTCCAAAATGAAAATAAATAAGGAAACACAAGCTTTAAATGACACATTAAACAAGATGGACTTAATTGATATTTATAGGACATTCCACCCAAAACAACAGAATACACTTTCTTCTCAAGTGCTCAAGGAATATTCTCCAGGATAGATCATATCTTGGGTCACAAATCAAGCCTTGGTAAATTTAAGAAAATTGAAATCATATCAAGTATCTTTTCCAACCACAATTCTATGAGACTAGATATCAAATACAGGAAAAAAAATCTGTAAAAAATACAAACACATGGAGGCTAAACAATATGTTACTAAATAACCAAGAGATCACTGAAGAAATCAAAGAGGCAATCAAAAAATACCTAGAAACAAATGACAATTAAAACACAATGACCCACAATCTACGGGATGCATCAAAAGTGGTTCTAAGAGGGAAGTTTATAGCAATACAATCTTACCTCAAGAAACAAGAAACATCTCAAACAACGTAATATTACACCTAAAGCAATTAGAGAAAGAAGAACAAAAAAAAACCCCAAAGTTACCAGAAGGAAAGAAATCATAAAAAATGAAAAAGAAATGAAGGAAACAATAGCTAAGATCAATAAAACTAAAAGGTGGTTCTTTGAGAAGATAAACAAAATTGATAAACCTTTAGCCAGACTCATCAAGAAAAAAAGGGAGAAGACTCAAATCAACAAATTAGAAATGAAAAAGGAGAAATAACAATTGACACTGCAGAAATACAAAGGATCTTGAGAGATTACTACAAGGAACTATATGCCAATAAAATGGAGAACTTGAAAGGACAAATTCTTAGAAAAGAACAACCTTCCAAGACTGAACCAGGAAGAAATAGAAAATGTAAACAGACCAATCACAAGCACTGAAATTGAGACTATGATGAAAAATCTTCCAACAAACAAAAGCCCAGGACCATATGCCTTCACAGGTGAATTCTATCAAACACTTAGAGAAGAGCCAACACCTATCCTTCTGAAACTCTTCCAAAATATAGCAGAGAGAGGAACGCTCCCAAACTCATTCTACAAGGCCATCATCACCCTGATACCAAAACCAGACAAAGATGTCACAAAGAAAGAATATCTCTGGTGAACACAGATGCAAAAATCCTCAACAAAATACTAGAGAACAGAATCCAACAGCACATTAACAGGGTCACACACCATGATTAAGTGGGGTTTATCCCAGGAATGCAAGGATTCTTCAATGTATGCAAATCAATCAATGTGATAAACCATATTAAGAAATTGAAGGATAAAAACCATATGATCATCTCAACAGATGCAGAAAAAGCTTTTGACAAAATTCAACACCCATTTATGATAAAAACCCTCCAGAATGTAGGCATAGAGGGAACTTACCTCAACATCATAAAGGCCATATATGACACCCACAGCCAATATCGTTCTCAAGGGTGAAAAACTGAAACCATTTTCTCTAAGATCAGGAAGAAGACAAGGTTTTCCTCTCTCACCACTATTATTCAACATAGTTTTGGAAGTTTTAGGCACAGCAATTAGAGAAGAAAAAGAAATAAAAGGAAACCAAATTGGAAAAGAAGAAGTAAAGCCGTCACCGTTTGCAGATGACATGATACTATACATAGAGAATCCTAAAGGTGCTACCAGAAAACTACTAGAGCTAATCAATGAATTTGTTAAGGTAGCAGGATACAAAATTAATGCATAGAAATCTCTTGCATTCCTATAAACTAATAATGAAACATCTGAAAGAGAAGTTAAGGAAATGCTCCCATTTACCATTGCAACAAAAAGAAAAAAAAAATACCTAGGAATAAACCTACCTAAGAAGACAAAAGACCTTTATGCAGAAAACTGTAAGAGACTGATGAAAGAAATTAAAGATGATGCAAGCAGATGGAGAGATATACCATGTTCTTGGATTCGAGGAATCAACATTGTGGAAATGAGTATACTACCCAAAGCAATGTACAGATTCAGTGCAATTCCTATCAAACTACCAAGGGCATTTTTCACAGAACTAGAAGAAAAAAATTTCACAATTTGTATGGAAACACCAAAGACCCCGAATAGCCAAAGCAATCTTGAGAAAGTAAAACAGAGCTGGAGGAATCAGGCTCCCAGATTTCAGTCTATGCTACAAAGCTACAGTAATCAAGACAATATGGTACTGCCACATAAACAGAAATATAGATCAATGGAACAGGGTAGAAAGCCCAGAGATAAACCCACACAAATATGGTCACCTTATATTTGATAAAGAAGGCAAGAATATACAATGGAGAAAGACAGCCTCTTCAATAAGTGGTGCTGGAAAAACTGGACAGCTACACATAAAAGAATGAAATTAGAACACTCCCTAACACCATACACAAAAATAAACTCAAAATGGATTAAAGACCTAAATGTAACGCCAGACACTATAAAACTCTTAGAGGAAAACATGGGCAGAACACTGTATGACATAAATCACAGAAAGATTATTTTTGACCCAGCTCCTAGAGAAACGGAAATAAAACCAAAAATAAACAAATGGGACCTAATGAAGCTTAAAAGTTTTTGCACAGCAAAGGAAACCATAAAGAAGATGGTTTAGTTTATAGAATGTGGTTGTGGCATGAGGGCTCAGTAGTTGTGGTGCACGGGTTTAGTTGCTCCGCGGCATGTGGGATCTTCCCAGACCAGGGCTCGAACTCGTGTTCCCTGCATTGGCAGGCAGACTGTTAACCACTGCACCAACAGGGAAGTCCCAGAAGATAGCTTTCTGAAGCAAGCTTGTGAATCAGCCACTTACACAGCAATTACAAGGGATCTATTTACATTATTTTTAAAAAGATAAATACATAGCAAATAACTAAACATGTAGACTAACAATATAAAAATGCTTATGTAAAAGGCATTAAATGTCAAGTCTATAAGTGTTGGTTGCAAACATTAAAAAATAAATACAGACTATATAATCTAAAATTTAAGGACACTCTACCTCAACCAAGATGGGAGAGTAACTCTTCTTAAACAACTCAACTTGGTGATTAAGAAAAACATTTTCTACCTAAACAGAATTTTAACTAGCTGCTTCAGAAACGATTTCTTCTGGAAAAATAATTCACTGTTTATTGGACATTTGAAACAGAGAACAAAATGAATTTAGAACATTAGGCCTATAAGTCATAAATTAAGAGGGGTATGAATGGGGTACAAAGTATATGGACTGAACATAAGATATTAAAGTTTATTTT
Source organism: Delphinus delphis (assembly GCF_949987515.2). Classification (NCBI taxonomy): domain Eukaryota; kingdom Metazoa; phylum Chordata; class Mammalia; order Artiodactyla; family Delphinidae; genus Delphinus; species Delphinus delphis. Next base: position 78,943,403 of record NC_082690.1, read on the forward strand.
AGGAGGGTTGGTTGGGACCAAATTATAAAGGACTTGGTACTACAGTTACTGAGGAGTTAGCCATAGTTTCCAAGTTGAGAGATTACAGTGTAGTTAGTACATAAATTATATTAGAGGTCAGTAAACTAATGACCTGTGGATAAATCTGGTCTGCTCTTACTTTTATAAATAAGGTTTTATTGGAACATAGTCATGTCTATTTGTTTAAGATACTGTATATGGCTGCTTTCAACAGCAGAGTGGAATAGTTGTATGAGAGATATTATCACCTGCAAAGCCTAAAATATTTACTATTTGGCTCTTTACAAGAAGTTTGCTGATAGCTGAATGATATGGTGTGATGTTAATTTTATATGTCAACTTGACTGGGCCACGGAGTGTCCAGATATTTGACTTAACATTATTCTGGGTGTTGCTGCAAGGGTGTTTTGGGATGAGCTTAAAATTTAAATCAGTAGGCTGAGAGAAGTACATTGCTTGCTATAAAATGGGTGGGCCTCATTCAGTCAGTTAAAAGCCACAACAGAACAAAAGAATCCTCTCCTGAGTAAGAGAAAATTCTCCTGCCTAATGGCCTTTGAAACACCACATCAGTTCTCCCTGGTTCTACAGCAGCCTGCTGGCCTTTGGACCATCAGCTCTGCAGATTTTGAACTTGCCATAATTGTGTGGGTCAATTCCTTATAATAAATCTCTTTATATGAAACTGTATTTTTATTTTATATATTGCATATGTAATATATATGATATATAATCATATATAGAGAGAGAGATTATAAGGAATTTTTATAAGAAAATAAATGTGCTTATTTTCTACATTATATATGCAATATATAATCATACATATATCCTATCTATTCTATTTCTCTGGAGAACCCCGAGTAATACACATGGTTACTTTTAAAAGGACACAAACAGTATGGCAGTGAGATGGAAGTAAGACAAGCAATCAGAAGCAAAGGGGACAGGTGGGAGTCAGAGCAATAAACCATGTGATTGATGATCTGAACCAGAACAGAGCTGAGGTGATTACAATGGAAGGCAAGAATAAACACAAAAAACCTTGCATCATGTCCTTGGATTATAAAGGCATTTTTATTTTAATATAAGAAGAAAGCTTCTTAAATCTGTTCATGACAATGGGAAATTGACAATGTTCTCATTCCTGGATTATGGGTGCTCGTTATTTTTAATCTCAGGGGAGTTTTAATCTTTCAGGAAATTATGAATTCAGTAGGAAAAAAAGTGAAATTCTTAGAATTCTTTAATAATGAATTCTAGAGCTTCAAAATGAGAGTGCTTAGGAAGTTGCTTTTAATCAAAGCTGAGAAGGCATTTTTCTAAAGTATGGCTGGACGGACACTGTTGAATTTAAATATGTTTATTGTTTATTTCTCCCTCTCTCCCTATTCTAAAAACTGTCCTGGTAGCTGAGGCTGATAGAGAAATCCCCTTCCATGGGCTTAAGTATCGTGGAAGAGACCTCGCTTTGGAATGGAAAACTCAGCTGACGAGCTGGTGACTTTGGGTTTGAGGATCGTTTTCCCCAGGAAAACAGAAAAAAAAAAAATTATTTTTGGAGATACTGGCTCTTTAACCCAGAGCTTCCTTCTTTATCGTGTGAATAAATAATGATAAATAACTAGCATGAGTCGGTTTCTCATCACACTTTGCACAATTTGTCACCTAGGAGGAATTTGACACTGCATTTCTAAAAGTTTACAGAGATGTTGCTTCCGGTTTTTGAACAGGAAAGACCAGCTCTTCTTTTGCCTGCTTTCGCTGCACTGCCTACATCTACCTGTGTCTTCCTGTGTCTACAGTGGAGCTAGTGGGCAACACACCACTGCCTTCTCAAAAGCCTAATTGAAGGTCTATAGATAAAGGAGGGAGAGATGGGCAAAAAGAATTGTAAGGAAAGAGGCATTCTCCATTTTCCCAATACTCTTGAGTATTATTAATTGTAGCAAAGAAGGTACATCCAAATTTTTTTTTAAACATCTTTTGGGAAATAAATTGTATTTTCCAAATCAAGCTAGGAATGGTAAAAAGATATTGTCTAGAAATAACCTGGGGAATACAATGGCAGTAACTAAAAGCATAATGAAATCTCATTTTCCTTAGAAGAAGAATGAATATTAAAAATGTTACAGCTGGATATTTTTATATTGAATCTTTTCCAGAATGGTGGATATAAAGAACTGAAATAAAAAGATAAAAAGATGTTAAAGAAACATTATTCACACCTCTCTACTTCTATTGAGGACTGCATGGCAACTATTTAAGCCAAATGCTGATATACACACTTCTAAAAATGGGAGGCAGAAAAGGAAAAAATGAAGACTAAGAATTATAGCCCACAAGACTCATTGATGACTTATAATAGGCTGAGAAGATTTGGTTTGTGATGCATCTAAGCCTGTTTAGGAAGAGCAACCCTGTAGGACACAGGAGGATTAGTGGGCAATGACAAAGAGAATCCTAAAAGGATTTAAACAGAGATACCTCTCTAGTCAGACTTTTCCTTAGCCCCTCCCTCTAGAGAGTCATCACTTCTTCACATGGATACAAATACTCTATCTGCAAATGTTTCTTTTTTTGTTTTAAATCACACTATATATAAAACATTTTCTGCTGGATTTGACTGTAATTAGGCAAGGAATCACACCTGTATATTTCACAAGAACTGACGTCTAGCAGGTACAAAATAAAGTTTGTTGGAGATAAGTTACGATATGGGTTTTATCTATTCAGAATGAGGAAGTATTGGGCACAAAGGAAAGATGACATATTATTTGTTGTTAAATTCTTTCCTAAGGATGCTTATGTAATGGGGCTCTATGATATCTTGAGGAAATAAGATTATACACTCTTTTCAATATTATATTTCCTTATTTATTTACCTTTCTCATCAAAATACTTGACTCTCTGTTTAAACTAGATCACTATTTCTGCAACTTAAGCCCATTTCCTTCTATTTTATTCTTCTGGAACATAAATGATTTAATACCAAGCATGAATAGAAGGAGGAGGAGGCAGAGGAGAAGTGGGGGTGGGGAGAATAAAAAGAAGGAGGAGGAAGACACTGGGGTATGGAGAAAAGAACTTGCATTTTGTAGACATAGACAACCAAGTTCAAATCTCAATTGTGCCATTTACTATTTGTATAATTTCTGTCAAGAAAGGTAATATCGGGCTTCCCTGGTGGCACAGTGGTTGAGAGTCCGCCTGCCGATGCAGGTGACACGGGTTCATGCCCCGGTCCAGGAAGATCCCAACCATGGCCGCTGAGCCTGCGCGTCCGGAGCCCGTGCTCTGCAACGGGAGAGGCCACAACAGTGAGAGGCCCGCGTACCGCAAAAAAAAAAAAAAAAAAAAGAAAGGTAATATCTCAGACTCTTTATTGATACAAAGTAAAATTTTTTAGCCCCTAAGATTGTTTGAGAATTAAATATTTATGCTTGAAACCTAGTTGGCACTCATAAATATTAAGATAAATTTCAAATGTGAGTTATAAAAAGATGTCCAAAGAAAGGGAAGATTAGCCTAAATAGGCATAATTATGCAAAAAATTTACTGAAAGTATAATTTATAAAAACATATTTTTGCTTTAGGAAAAAGAAATTGACACAAAATGTAGAAATTTCAAGAGTAGTCTTCAGATAAATTGATCTGGTTAGACACCTCAATGCTAGAAGCAATGACATAGCTTAAATCAAATATAGTGAATGTGTATCCAGAAAAAGAAATGCACAGTAACAGAAAAAGTTTCAGGTACTATAAATGACAAGATACAGAGGCATTCCTCAGATTCCCTTATAATTTATCCCTTCAACTAATATTTATTAAGTGCCTTCTGTGTGTCCAACGGATCTTGTTCTGGATGTTTGGGAATCATCAATGAACGAAGGAGATAAAGATCCTGACCTTGTGGAATTTCAGTTTGGTTATAAGTAAATTAATACAGTTCATCACAATATGATTTCTGACATCATGTTTAAACTTCAAGAAAACACATTGAGATAGTCAATCATGACTTTTAAAAACATACTAAGGTAAATATTTCAGAATTAATAAACAAAAAAATATTTCTTTCTGGGCACTGGGCAGGATCAATACCTTTAGCAGTAAGCTTAAGTAAGTCAAGTCTATCCGTGAATTAGCTATATGCTAGCTATAATTTGGAGTACGTGAAACAAAGGCAAACACTCCAAGACTCCTGCCCTTGATATGCTCCCAGTTCAATCAAAAAGGTCATACACGTAAGGAACAATTACAGTGTGCACTATAGGTAGTCCCAGAATGAACTTGTTCATTAGGGGCAGAATAAATTCTTAATTGTATTAGAGACTCAAAAATGTAGCCAAAGAAAAGGTGAAATATGTAGTGAATCCATAAAGCTTGACTAGAAATTCATTAATTATATGGAAACAGAAGTCAAAATATTGTAGTTACCTGGAAAAGTCTAGAATCATGAAAGGATTAGAGGGACTCTTGCTGGCCCCCATTTAGCTTCTTTTCCCTTATTATTTGCCTTCTTAAACTTGAGCTCTAAAGTTGTCTAGTAAATCACTAAGCCTCTCAATTCTACCTACTAAATACAATAGGGATCTATCCCTTGCTCTCCATTCCCACAGCTGTCATTCTTTTTCAAGCTCTAATATTTCTCCTCTGCGTCATTCCATCATGTTCCCAAGTGGTCCCTACGTCTGGTCTTACCCTCACCTTCCAATTCAACATTGACAAGCCTGCCAGTTTGATCTCTCTCTACAACACACTTCTTACATATTTTATATGCCACAATAAGTCTCCACAGTAAACCTAAAGCAATAATTCTTAACTCACTGAGATGTAGTTTTTCCACAGTTTTAAGCGATTCCTTCATTATATTTCTATTCTACTGTAACAGATTTCTACAAAGTTAGTGGCTTAAAATAATACAAATTTATTATTTTCAAGTTCGGGAGATTAGAAGTCCAAAACTAGTCACGCTGAGCTAAAGTACTGACAAGGCTGACTCCTTGTGGAGAATCCATTCCAGTGCCTTTTGCAGTTTCTTGGAGTCACCTGCATTCTTTGGCTCACGGTCCTTTCCTCACATCACTCCAACTTCACACTCGTATTGTTAAATCTCCTAATAGTGACTGATCCTCCTGCCTCCCTCTTACAAGGACCCCTGTGATTTCACTGGGCAAACCCAGATAATCTAAAATAATATTCCAATTTTAAGACCCTTAACTTAATAAAATTTGCAAAGTCCCTTTTGCCATGTAAGATAACATAGTCACAAGTTCTGTGTTTAGTACTTGAACGTTTTGGGAAGGCCATTATTCAGCTTAACACAGCTATTGTGAAATAAAATTAATATAAAATAAAATTTATTTTTGCTCATAATTTTTAAATATATAAAATTTCCTAACTGCAGTATATGAGAGATAAAAGGAACATGATTTATGATAAAATAACATGCATTTGAGTACACAGATGTTTGGGCACAATTGCACGAAAAACGTAATGATGCAGTCAGGTATCTACTGAATGTATACGTACCATGAATGTCACAGAAATAATGCTGTAACATAGTAATGTGTTGATATTGTCACATTGATATTGACATATTGTACTAGCAAGTCAAAACAAGATTTTCTAAAATGATGGACAACACTTAGTAAAGTTACAAACAAATATAATAACTTCTGCTGACTTACATGATTCCTAAAAAATTTGGTGTATATTAAAATGTGCAAAGTGTTTTGTGTTCATACGTAAAGGAGTCTTGGCTCAGATAATTAAACATTGTTTTTTCACCTACCTGTATATCCAGTACAGCACCAGAAACACTAAAACTTGCTGCCAGTAATATTAAATGTGCAACCACTTTGGAAAATATCTTGGCAATTTCTTAAGAAAAATAAATGTATACCTAGCAAATGACTCGCCATTCCACACCTAAATATTTACTCAAAATAAATGAAAGCAATGTTTACATAAATACTTGTACATGAATATCTATAGCTTAACTTGCAACATCAACAGTTGAACAGATACACAAATTTGTGGTATATCCATATAATGGAACACTATTCAGCAATACAAGTAAGTGAACTATTGATACCAGTATGAACATGAGTATAATACTGTGTAAGAAAAGAGAGACCAAAAAAAAAAGAGAGAGAGAGAGAGAGAGAGAGGGAGAATGCATTGCTCTATCATTCCATTTATACACAATTCTAGCAAATTATAAACTAATCCTTAGTGATAAAAAGAGATCAGCTCTGTGGGAAGCAAGAGGGTTGGAGGGAACATGGAGAAAATTATGGAGATGGTAAATATCTCCATAATTACCTTCTTATGTGAAAATTTCATGTATATACATGTTAAAAGTCTAAAATTATACTATATGTGTATTATATGCAGTTTATGCTGAAGCTGAAAAATAAACTTGAAGCTGTTTTTGCCTGGAATAGTTGTAATATTCTATACAAACATTTGATCAGAAAAAAAAAATCTGTGTATGTTTCCTTATTCCATCTTGAAGCTTCCCTCTAGAATTGAAAAGAGGATCTGTATCTCTGATCAAGCCATACCCCTCTCCACTTTAAATTAATAATACATTCAAGGGAATAACAAGTCAGCCCTTTCACTCCTAAAATATTCAGCTCATCTTCTACATAGATTCTTTGATCCTATATGTATGTTTGGGCAGGAACTCCCAAAATCCCTCTTTGAAAAAGTCTCTTGAGTAGGTAAATTGGGGCATCCCAATTATTACCCAGATTCCATGTCTTAAGAAGGTCATATTTGCAACATGAGTCAAGTTTACTACAGACTTACTTTTTAGGGGCCCAGAGGAAATGGGTTTTCAGGTAAAATATAGGGTGCCTAGTTAAATCTGAATATCAAATAAAGAATAATATTTTAGTTTAAGTATGACCCCAAATTATTTATTGTTTATCTGAAATTCAAACTTAACTGGGTTTTTTGTACTTTTATTTGCTAAATCAGGCAACTCTCCCTGAGGTTACTACAATTGATTTTCATAGGAAAAAAAAGAGAAACACTAGACATATGAATAAGCTGTGGGTGGTTAGCATGTCAGAGAGCCCTTAAAATTTACATATATTACCAGAGATTCTTGATGAATCAAGATATAGAAATATAACTAAATTTATATATTAGATTTGTTTCCAGTACAATTATACACGATGTAGAAGTTTTAGGGCATATTAGCCCTAAATGTTTAATATTTGCAAGACTGAAGTTTTACGAGAGAAAGAATGTTTGGCTACAAGATTTTGACTAACTGGTTCATCTTTTATTTCCCTTAGTTTGAATAAGCGTAAATTGAAACTAGTTAAGGATGTCTAAGAAAGTGAATTAGGACATAAAGTGATGATATGAACAAAGTTGAAAATGTAAGATCATGTAAGGCAAGCGACTCATTTTCTCAATATAAAAGAGCTCACTTTCTCAATGTATGGTATGGTAAGCCGAACCGTTCATTTGTGTTTTCATCTTAACTTGAGTGTGTAAGGGGATAGGAGGTGGCTGTAACTTTAGAATGTGTTTATAATTTGGATTTTGAATCTTGGAAGAGATCTTATTCCTCCTGATGAGAAAAACCAACCTTCCAAGTGAGAAATGAACTAGAAGTGAATAAATTTATTCTCAACCTCAGACACAAAGTGACAGTGTAACCATGGGCAATTGCATTGACCCATAGACACCTTATAGGTCAAGTGAAGGTATAGGACTAGATAATTCATAAAATGTTTCTTTAGCCTTATGGTTTTGGAAGGACTCTAGCAGAGCTCCATATAATCTATTAAATATGTGAGGGAGGGAGGGAGGGAGGGAAGAAAGGAAGGAAGGAAGGAAGGAAGGATGGATGTAAGGGAGGGAGGGAGGGAAGCAAGCAGGAAGGAATTATCCTCAAAATTCTAAGCACTATGACAACCATTTAGAAATTAACCACTGAAATGTTATTTACTGCATTTTAAATGTCACCATTTCTGTCATGCAAACGCATGTCTTTTCTAACCTGGATGATCAACTATGAGAAAAAAAAAATTGTTGGCTGAAGGTGGAGGAGTAACAGAGTCTCTGCACACTAGATTTTCCAGTTGATCTTGTGATGAGGTTTGGTTCCTTGAGACTTCACCTGTTCTATTTCTGCATTTACTTTTATTATTTTTATTTAATGTTCATAACAACACCATGAAAACATGACTAAGAAAACTGAAGAACAGAGAGATTAAGGATGTGACTTTGTCACAGACCTCAATTAAGCACACTATATCACTGTTATAACTATCCAACTCTGAGGACTTCCCAGCTACACTTCTTATTTAAAGCAGTTACCTTTTTGTGTGTAAAGAAAAATTAATCTGTCTGGTGGCTCTATACTCATTCATTTATACTATTCAGGTTATTTCTAATATGATGTGTGAGATTACTGCATAGAGATTAAGGCCAAAACTTATAAATATTTTTGCTAGTATTGAAAGAGTTAAAAATAAGCACACAACATAAATCCAAGCAAGCTTCTGATGCAAATATATAAAGAGAATTTTCTAGAACATATTAACTAACATTGATTGGACTTTTATCTGAAACAATTGTATTTTTCTGATATCATTTTTGATAAATGAGTAATGCCGTAAGCAAACCCATCTGAACACTTCCTACATTTTTCTGTGATATGCCAAGTGAAATAATAAACACTAATTTTCATTTCAACAAATCGTATACTCATAGTAAATCACTCAAGCCTAGAAATCAGAAAATTCCCACACATTCAGGTTCATTAAAATTATATATATAGGGAAGATGGCAGAAGAGTAAGACACGGAGATCACCTTCCTCCCCACAGATACACCAGAAATACATCTACACGTGGAACAACTCCTACAGACCACCTACTGAACGCTGGCAGAAGACCTCAGACCTCCCAAAAGGCAAGAAACCCCCCACGTACCTGGTTAGGGCAAAAGAAAAAAATAAACAGAGACAAAAGGATAGGGACGGGTCCTGCACCAGCAGGAGGGAGCTGTGAAGGAGGAAAAGTGTCCACACACTAGGAAGCCCCTTCGCGGGCGGAGACCACGGGTGGAGTGGGGGAGCTTCGAAGCCGCGGAGGAGAGCACAGCAACAGGGGTACGGAGGACAAAGCGGAGAGATTCCAGCGCAGAGGATCAGGGCCGACCGGCACTCACCAGCCGAGGCTTGTCTGCTCACCCGCCGGGACGGGCCGGGCTGGGAGCTGAGGCTCCGGCTTCAGTCAGAGCGCCGGGAGAGGACTGGGGTTGGCGGCGTGAACACAGCCTGCAGGGCGTTAGTGCACCGCGTCTAGCCGGGAGGGAGTCCGGGGAAAAGGCTGGACCTGCCGAAGAGGCAAGAGACTTTTTCTTCCCTCTTTATTTCCTGGTGCACGAGGAGAGGGGATTAAGAACACTGCTTAAAGAAGCTCCAGAGACGGGCGCAAGCCGCGGCTAAAAGTGCGGACCCCAGAGACAGACATGAGACGCTAAGGCCAATGCTGCCGCCACCAAGAAGCCTGTGTGCGAGCACAGGTCACTATCCACACCCCCCTTCCGGGGAGCCTGTGCAGCCCGCCACTGCCAGGGTCCCAGGATCCAGGGACAACACCCCCGGGAGAACGCACGGCGCGCCTCAGGCTGGCAACGTCATGCTGGCCTCTGCTGCCGCAGGCCCGCCCCGCACTCCGTGACCCTCCCTACCTCCCTGGCCTGAGTGAGCCAGAGCCTCCGAATCAGCAGCTCCTTTAACCCCGACCTGTCTGAGCAAAGAACAGATGCCCTCTGGCGACCTACACGCACAGGCGGGGCCAAATCCAAAGCTGAGCCCCTGGGAGCTGTGAGAACAAAGAAGAGAAAGGGAAATCTCTCCCAGCAGCCTCAGAAGCAGCGGATTAAAGCTCCACGATCAACTTGATGTACCCTGCATCTGTGGAATACATGAATAGACAACGAATCATCCCAAATTAAGGAGCCGTGTGGATGAAAGGCTCTTGGTGCTGCAGCCAGGAGTTAGTGCTGTGCCTCTGAGGTGGGAGAGCCAACTTCAGGACACTGGTCCACAAGAGGCCTCCCAACTGCACATAATATCAAACGGCGAAAATCTCCCAAAGATCTCCATCTCAACGCCAGCACACAGCTTCACTCAACGACCAGCAAGCTACAGTGCTGGACATCCTATGCCAAACAACTAGCAAGACAGGAACACAACCCCACCCATTAGCAGAGAGGCTGCCCCAAATCATAATAAGTCTACAGACACCCCAAAACACACCACCAGACGTGGACCTGCCCACCAGAAAGACAAGATCCAGCCTCATCCACCAGAACACAGGCACTAGTCCCCTCCACCAGGAAGACTACACAACCCACTGAACCAACCTTAGCCACTGGGGAGACACTAAAAACAACAGGAACTATGAACCTTCAGCCTGCAAAAAGGAGACCCCAAACACAGTAAGATAAGCGAAATGAAAAGACAGAAAAACACACAGCAGATGAAGGAGCAAGATAAAAACCCACCAGACCTAACAAATGAAGAGGAAATAGGCAGTCAACCTGAAAAAGAATTCAGAATAATGATAGTAAAGATGATCCAAAATCTAGGAAATAGAATAGACAAAATGCAAGAAACAGTTAACAAGGACTTAGAAGAACTAAATATGAAACAAACAATGATGAACAACACAATAAATGAAATGAAAAATACTCTAGATGGGATCAATAGCAGAATAACTGAGGCAGAAGAATGTATAAGTGACCTGGAAGATAAAATAGTGGAAATAACTAATGCAGAGCAGAATAAAGAAAAAAGAATGAAAAGAACTGAGGACAGTCTCAGAGACCTCTGGGACAACATTAAACACACCAACATTCGAATTATAGGGGTTCCAGAAGAAGAAGAGAAAAAGAAAGGGACTGAGAAAATATTTGAAGAGATTATAGTTGAAAACTTCCCTAATATGGGAAAGGAAATAGTTAATCAAGTCCAGGAAGAACAGAGAGTCCCATACAGGATAAATCCAAGGAGAAATATGCCAAGACACATATTAATCAAACTGTCAAAAATTAAATACAAAGAAAGCATATTAAAAGCAGCAAGGGAAAAAACAACAAATAACACACAAGGGAATCCCCATAATGTTAACAGCTGATCTTTCAGCAGAAACTCTGCAAGCCAGAAGGGAGTGGCAGGACATATTGAAAGTGTTGAAGGAGAAAAACCTGCAACCAAGATTACTCTACCCAGCAAGGATCTCATTCAGATTTGATGGAGAAATTAAAACCTTTACAGACAAGCAAAAGCTGAGAGAGTTCAGCACCACCAAACCAGCTCTACAACAATTGCTAAAGGAACTTCACTAGGCAAGAAACACAAAAGAGGGAAAAGACCTACAATAACGAACCCAAAACAATTAAGAAAATGGTAACAGGAACATACATATCGATAATTACCTTAAATGTAAATGGACTAAATGCTCCCACCAAAAGACAAAGATTGACTGAATGGATACAAAAACAAGACGCATATATTTGCTGTCTACAAGAGACCCACTTCAGACCTAGAGACACATACAGACTGAAAGTAAGGGGATGGAAAAAGGTATTTCATGCAAATGGAAACCAAAAGAAAGCTGGAGTAGCAATTCTCATATCAGACAAAATAGACGTTAAAATAAAGAATATTAGAAGAGACAAAGAAGGACACTACATAATGATCAAGGGATTGATCCAAGAAGAAGATATAACAATTGTAAATATTTATGCACCCAACATAGGAGCACCTCAATACATAAGGCAAATACTAACAGCCATAAAAGGGGAAATCGATAGTAACACATTCATAGTAGGGGACTTTAACACCCCACTTTCACCAATGGACAGATCATCCAAAATGAAATTAAATAAGGAAACACAAGCTTTAAATGATACATTAAACAAGATGGACTTAATTGATATTTATAGGACATTCCATCCAAAAACAACAGAATACACATTTTTCTCAGGTGCTCATGGAACATTCTCCAGGATAGATCATATCTTGGGTCACAAATCAAGCCTTGGTAAATTTAAGAAAATTGAAATTGTATCAAGTATCTTTTCCGACCACAATGCCATGAGACTAGATATCAATTACAGGAAAAGATCTGGAAAAAATACAAACACATGGAGGCTAAACAATACACTATTTAATAACGAAGTGATCACTGAAGAAATCAAAGAGGAAATCAAAAAATACCTAGAAACAAATGACAATGGAGACAGGACGACTCAAAATCTATGGGATGCAGCAAAAGCAGTTCTAAGAGGGAAGTTTATAGCAATACAATCCTACCTTAAGAAACAGGAAACATCTCGAATAAACAACCTAACCTTGCACCTAAAGCAATTAGAGAAAGAAGAACAAAAAAAACCCAAAGTTAGCAGAAGGAAAGAAATCATAAAAATCAGATCAGAAATAAATGAAAAAGAAATGAAGGAAACGATAGCAAAGATCAATAAAACTAAAAGCTGGTTCTTTGAAAGGATAAACAAAATTGATAACCCATTAGCCAGACTAATCAAGAAAAAAAGGGAGAAGACTGAAATCAATAGAATTAGAAATGAAAAAGGAGAAGTAACAACTGACACTGCAGAAATACAAAAGATCATGAGAGATTACTAAAAGCAACTCTAGGCCAATAAAATTGACAACCTGGAAGAAATGGACAAATTCTTAGAAAGGCAAAACCTGCCAAGACTGAATCAGGAAGAAATAGAAAATATGAACAGACCAATCACAAGCACTGAAATTGAAACTGTGATTAAAAATCTTCCAACAAAGAAAAGCCCAGGACCAGATGGCTTCACAGGCGAATTCTATCAAACATTTAGAGAAGAGCTATCACCTATCCTTCTCAAACTCTTCCAAAATATAGCACAGGGAGGAACACTCCCAAACTCATTCTACGAGGCCATCATAACCCTGATACCAAAACCAGACAAGGACGTCACAAAGAAAGAAAACTACAGGCCAATATCACTGATGAACATAGATGCAAAAATCCTCAACAAAATACTAGCAAACAGAATCCAACAGCACATTAAACGGATCATACACCATGATCAAGTGGGGTTTATTCCAGGAATGCAAGGTTTCTTCAATATATGCAAATCAATCAATGTGATACACCATATTAACAAATTGAAGGAGAAAAACCATATGATCATCTCAATAGATGCAGAAAAAGCTTTTGACAAAATTCACCACCCATTTATGATAAAAACCCTGCAGAAAGTAGGCATAGAGGGAACTTTCCTCAACATAATAAAGGCCATATATGACAAACCCACAGCCAACATCGTCCTCCATGGTGAAAAACTGAAAGCATTTCCACTAAGATCGGGAACAAGACAAGGTTGCCCACTCTCACCACTCTTATTCAACATAGCTTTGGAAGTTTTGGCCACAGCAATCAGAGAAGAAAAGGAAATAAAAGGAATCCAAATCGGAAAAGAAGAAGTAAAGCTGTCACTCTTTGCAGATGACATGATACTATACATAGAGAATCCTAAAGATGCTACCAGAAAACTACTAGAGCTAATCAATGAATTTGGTAAGGTAGCAGGATACAAAATTAATGCACAGAAATCTCTGGCATTCGTATACACTAAGGATGAAAAATCTGAAAGTGAAATCAAGAAAACACTCCCATTTACCATTGCAATAAAAAGAAAAAAATATCTAGGAATAAACCTACCTAAGGAGACAAAAGACCTGTATGCAGAAAATTATAAGACACGGATGAAAGAAATTAAAGATGATACAAATAGATGGAGAGATATACCATGTTCTTGGATTGGAAGAATCAACATTGTGAAAATGACTCTACTACCCAAAGCAATCTACAGATTCAATGCAATCCCTATCAAACTACCACTGGCATTTTTCACAGAACTAGAACAAAAAATTTCACAATTTGTATGGAAACACAAAAGACCCCGAGTAGCCAAAGCAATCTTGAGAACGAAAACGGAGCTGGAGGAATCAGGCTTCCTGACTTCAGACTATACTACAAAGCTACAGTAATCAAGACAGTATGGTACTGGCACAGAAATATAGATCAATGGAACAGGATAGAAAGCCCAGAGATAAACCCACGCACATATGGTCACCTTATCTTTTTTTTTTTTTTTTTTTTTTTTTGCGATACGTGGGCCCTTCAGTGTTGTGGCCTCTCCCGTTGCCGAGCACAGGCTCCGGACGTGCAGGCCCAGCAGCCATGGCTCACGGGCCCAGCCGCTCCGCGGCATGTGGGACCCCCCCCAACCAGGGCACGAACCTGTGTCCCCTGCACCAGCAGGCGGACCCTCAACCACTGCGCCACCAGGGGAGCCCCTGGTCACCTTATCTTTGATAAAGGAGGCAGGAATGTACAGTGGAGAAAGGACAGCCTCTTCAATAAGTGGTGCTGGGAAAACTGGACAGCTACATGTAAAAGTATGAGATTAGATCACTCCCTAACACCATACACAAAAATAAGCTCAAAATGGATTAAAGACCTAAATGTAAGGCTAGAAACTGTCAAACTCCTAGAGGAAAACACAGGCAGGACACTCTATGACATAAATCACAGCAAGGTCCTTTTTGACCCACCTCCTAGAGTAATGGAAATAAAAACAAAAATAAACAAATGGGACCTAATGAAACTTAAAAAGCTTTTGCGCAGCAAAGGAAACCATAAACAAGACCAAAAGACAGCCCTCAGAATGGGAGAAAATATTTGCAAATGAAGCAACTGACAAAGGATTAATCTCCAAAATTTATAAGCAGCTCATGCAGCTTAATAACAAAAAAACAAACAACCCAATCCAAAAATGGGCAGAAGACCTAAATAGACATTTCTCCAAAGAAGATATACAGACTGCCAACAAACACATGAAAGAATGCTCAACATCACTAATCATTAGAGAAATGCAAATCATATCTACAATAAGATATCACCTCACACCAGTCAGAATGGCCATCATCAAAAAATCTAGAAACAATAAATGCTGGAGAGGGTGTGGAGAAAAGGGAATCCTCTTACACTGTTGGTGGGAATGTAAATTGATACAGCCACTGTGGAGAACAGTATGGAGGTTCCTTAAAAAACTACAAATAGAACTACCATATGACCCAGCAATCCCACTACTGAGCATATACCCTGAGAAAACCATAATTCAAAAAGAGTCATGTACCAAAATGTTCATTGCAGCTGTATTTACAATAGCCAGGAGATGGAAACAACCTAAGTGTCCATCATCGGATGAATGGATAAAGAAGATGTGGCACATATATACAATGGAATATTACTCAGCCATAAAAAGAAACAAAATTGAGCTATTTATAATGAGGTGGATAGACCTAGAGTCTGTCATACAGAGTGAAGTAAGTCAGAAAGAGCGAGACAAATACCGTATGCTAACACATATATATGGAATTTAAGAAAAAAAATGTCATGAGAAACCTAGGGGTGAAACAGGAATAAAGACACAGACTTACTAGAGAATGGACTTGAGGCTATGGGGAGGGGGAAGGGTAAACTCTGACAAAGCGAGAGAGAGGCATGGACATATATACACTACCAAACGTAAGGTAGATAGCTAGTGGGAAGCAGCCGCATAGCACAGGGAGATCATCTCGGTGCTTTGTGACCACCTAGAGAGGTGGGATAGGGAGGGTGGGAGGGAGGGAGACGCAAGTGGGAAGAGATATGGGTACATATGTATATATATAACTGATTCATTTTGTTGTGAAGCTGAAACTAACATACCATTGTAAAGCAATTATACTCCAATAAAGATGTTAAAATGAAAAAAAAAAAAAAAAGAAGAGAGGACATAGAAGCACAGAAAAAAAGAGGGCAACGTGAAGATGGAGACTGAGATTGGAGTTATGCCCCTATAAACCAAGGAATGCCTGGGGCCAGCGGAAACTAGAGAGGCAAGAAAGGATTCTTCCCTGGAGCCTTCAGAGCGAACTGCTGACACCTTGGTTTCAGACTTCTGGGCTGTAGAACTGTGAGATAAAAAATTCTGTTGTTTTAAGCCACCCAGTTGATTGGAACTTGTTACCACAGCCCTAGGAAACTAATACACCTCCTGGAAACTTGCCAAAATCTCCAGGTAGGCATGAACTTCCCATAGCCCATCAACAACCTAAGGATGAAACTGAACTAAAAACCGTACCATGAAAAAAAAAATTATATATATATGTTAATGTGATGATAGACTTCAGCAAATAAATTTTGAGTTGGAGACAAATGTAACATACCCATAAGATTATAAAGCTGTAACAGGGAAGAACCAATTTTGACTCCATGTTGGATCTGTTTCTTTGACTTTAAACTTTGCTTCTCATTGTTTTTGTTATTATAATCATACAAAGTGGCCTGCCTCAGGGAACCCTGCCCCTGTGCCTGAATGTTAAACTAAAGTGCCTTTGTTCAGCTCACAGGGAGACAATCTGACCCTACCCACCTGTGAATGGCTGAAGAAGAAATGAACACATTCCCTCCCCAGTGAAGGCCATGCCAGGAGATGTTTAGCAAGATAAATGGCCTTTTTACTCCAGTTCCTCACTGCCTCTCCCTCTCCGATTCTATAAAAGAAACCGACATCCAGACCCAGATGGGATGTTTTTTTGGGGGCCCTAGTCCGTCATCTTCTCAGTCTGCCAGATTTCCAAATAAAGTCATATTCCTTGCCTCAACACCTCATCTCCTGATTTATTGGCCTGTCGTGTGGCGAGCAGAGTGAGCTTGGACTCAGTACCAAAGCTGCTTCACTCAAAATTATCAGATCAAATTAAATCAAAACTTTGTTCCTCCTTTTAGGTCAACTAACTACTTGGAGTCAGATGTACCTCCTCTCCATCTGTGAGGAGTTGGGTAGGTGGCTTTGATCATAGCACCAAACCATTATTTTTACAAACTGAAAATGAGGTTATTATGCCACACTTCTGTTTGAGTTTCATTAAGCCAAAACAATCCAGATTTAGTGTTTTACAGAGAAGAGGAAGATTTTATTTAAAAAAGAAAATATGGATAAATATTCAAAATAGAGGTACTTTCTCTTTTCCCATTTTTCTGCCATTTCCAATGGTAGAAGTACAATGATACTCAACGCTTGGAGTATATTTCTTACATTACATTATAAAGTCTTTCCACAGCTAGTATTGAGACAGGAAAGAGGGGGGCAGGGCACAACCATTAAAAGAATGACACAACCATTAAGAACAGGATACAACAAAAACTGGTTAGAACGAACTAGGCTCAAGAAGGAGGAAGATTCGACTTCCAGTGGACCTTGAGCCTCATTGCGCATTCACTGTAATATGTCAGCACGTTATATGACACACCACAGGCACCATGACAGTTCTGAGGATGACCAAAA